>NC_141876.1:480927730-481079245 GCF_056163025.1 Triticum urartu | reverse complement strand
AACGGTGGGTAAACAAATTACTGTTGGGCAATTGATAGAACTTCAAATAATTATGACGATATCCAGGCAATGATCATTACATAGGCATCACGTCCAAGATTAGTAGACCGACTCCTGCCTGCATCTACTACTATTACTCCACACATCGACCGCTATCCAACTGTTAGGGAACGCAGTGATTTCAAAAAATTTCCTACGCACACGCAAGATCATGGTGATGCATAGCAACGAGAGGGGAGAGTATCGTCTACATACCCTCGAACACCATAAGCGGAAGCGTTATGAGAACGCGGTTGATGTAGTCGTACGTCTTCACGATCCGACCGATCCAAGTACCGAATGTACAGCACCCCCGAGTTCAGCACACGTTCAGCTCGGTGACATCCCATGAACTCCGATCCAGCAGAGCTTCGAGGGAGAGTTCCTTCAGCACGACGGCATGATGACGCTGATGATGATGCTACCGACGCAGGGCTTCGCCTAAGCACCGCTACGATATGACTGAGGTGGATTATGGTGGAGGGGGCACCACACATGGCTAAAAGATCAACTGATCAACTTGTGTGTCCATGGGGTGCCCCCTCCCCCGTATATAAAGGAGTGGAGGAGGGGGAGGGCCGGCCCTCTACTATGGCGCGCCCTGGGGAGTCCTACTCTCACCGGGAGTAGGATTCCCTCCTTCCATGTAGTAGGAGTAGGAGAGAAGGAAAGGGAAAAGAGAAGAGAAGGAAGGAGGGGGCGCTGCCCCTCCCCCTAGTCCAATTCGGACTAAGCCTTGGGGGGGGGGGGGCGCAGCCTCCCCTCTCTCTTTCCCCTAAAGCCCAATAAGGCCCATATACTGCCCGGCGAATTCCCGTAACTCTCTAGTACTCTGAAAAATACCCGAATCACTCGGAACCTTTCTGATGTCCGAATATAGTTGTCCAATATATCGATCTTTACATCTCGACCATTTCGAGGCTCCTCGTCATGTCCCAGATATCATCCGGGACTCCGAACTACCTTCGGTACATCAAAACACATAGACTCATATTACCGATTGTCACCGAACGTTAAGCATGCGGACCCTACGGGTTCGAGAACTATGTAGACATGACTGAGAATCGTCTCCGGTCAATAACCAATAGCGGAACCTGGATGCTCATATTGGCTCCTACATATTCTACGAAGATCTTTATCGGTCAAACCGCGTAACAACATACGTTGTTCCCTTTGTCATCGGTATGTTACTTGCCCAAGATTCGATCGTCGGTATCTCAATACCTAGTTCAATCTCGTTACCGGCAAGTCTCTTTACTCGTTTCGTAATACATCATCCCGCAACTAACTCATTAGTTGTATTGCTTGCAAGGCTTAAAGTGATGTGCATTACCGAGAGGGCCCAGAGACACCTCTCCGACAATCGGAGTGGCAAATCCTAATCTTGATCTATGCCAACTCAACAAGTACCATCAGAGACACCTGTAGAGCACCTTTATAATCACCCAGTTATGTTGTGATGTTTGGTAGCACACAAAGTGTTCCTCCGGTATTCGGGAGGTGCACAATCTCATAGTCATAGGAACATGTATAAGTGATGAAGAAAGCAATAGCAACAAACTAAACAATCATCGTGCTAAGCTAACGGATGGGTCAAGTCAATCACATCATTCTCTAATGATGTGATCCCGTTAATCAAATGACAACTCATGTCTATGGCTAGGAAACTTAACCATCTTTGATTCAACGAGCTAGTCAAGTAGAGGCATACTAGTGACACTCTGTTTGTCTATGTATTCACACATGTACCAAGTCTCCAGTTAATACAATTCTAGCATGAATAATAAACATTTATCATGATATAAGGAAATATAAATAACAACTTCATTATTGCCTCTAGGGCATATTTCCTTCAGTCTCCCACTTGCACTAGAGTCAATAATCTAGTCCACATCATGATGTGATTTAATACCAATAGTTCGCATCTTTATGTGATTAGTTCACATATCCATGTGACTAACACCCAAAGAGTTTACTAGAGTTGATAATCTAGTTCACATCGCTATGTGATTAACACCCAAAGAGTGATCATGTTTTGCTTGTGAGAGAAATTTAGTCAACGGGTCTGCCACATTCAGAGTCGTATGTATTTTCCAAATTTTCTATGTCTACAATGCTTTGCACGGAGCTACTCTAGCTAATTGCTCCCACTTTCAATATGTATCTAGATCGAGACTTAGAGTCATCCACATCAGTGTCAAAGCTTGCATCAACGTAACTCTTTACGATGAACTCTTTGTCACCTCCATAACCGAGAAACATTTCCTTATTCCATTAAGGATATTTTTGACCGCTATCCAGTGATCCACTCCTGGATTACTATTGTACCCTCTTGCCAAACTTATGGTGAGGTAGAAAATAGGTCTGGTACATAGCATGGCATACTTTAGAGAACCTATGACTGAGGCATAGGGAATGACTTTTCATTCTCTTTCTATTTTCTGCGGTGGTCGGGTTTTGAGTCTTTACTCAACTTCACACCTTGCAACACAGGCAAGAACTCCTTCTTTGACTGTTCCATTTTGAACTACTTCAAAATCTTTTCAAGGTATGTACTCATTGAAAATATATCAAGCGTCTTGATCTATCTCTATAGATCTTGATGCTCAATATGTAAGTAGCTTCACCGAGGTCTTTCTTTGAAAATATCCTTTCAAACACTCCTTTATGCTTTCCAGAAATTTCTACATTATTCCGATCAACAATATGTCATTTACATATACTTATCATAAATGTTGTAGTGCTCCCACTCACTTCCTTGTAAATACAGGCTTCACCGCAAGTCTGTATAAAACCATATGCTTTGATCACTTTATCAATGCATATATTCCAACTCCAAGATGCTTGCACCAGTCCATAGATGGATCGCTGGAGCTTGCTCACTTTTTTAGCACCTTTAGGATCGACAAAACCTTCTGGTTGTATCATATACAACTCTTCTCTAAGAAATCCATTGAGGAATGCAGTTTTGACATCCATTTGCCATATTTCATAAAATACGACAACTGCTAACATGATTCCGACAGACTTTTATGCATCGATACGAGTGAGAAAATCTCATCATAGTCAACACCTTGAACTTGTCGAAAACCTTTTGCGACAATTCGAGCTTTGTAGATAGTAACACTACTATCAGCGTCCGTCTTCCTCTTGAAGATCCATTTATTCTCAATTGCTTGATGATCATTGGGCAAGTCAACCAAAGTCCACACTTTGTTCTCGTACACGGATCCCATCTTAGATTTCATGGCCTCAAGCGATTTGGCGGAATCTGGGATCATCATCTCTTCCTCATAGTTCGTAGGTTCGTCATGGTCAAGTAACATGACTTCCAGAACAGGATTACCGTACCACTCTGGTGCGGATCTTACTCTGGTTGACCTATGAGGTTCGGTAGTAACTTGATTAAAAGTTTCATGATCATCATCATTAGCTTCCTCACTTACTGGTGTAGGAATCACTCGAACTGATTTCAGTGATGAACTACTTTCCAACAAGGCAGCATGTATAGTTACCTCATCAAGTTCTACTTTCCTCCCACTCACTTCTTTCGAGAGAAACTCCTTCTCTAGAAAGGATCCATTCTTAGCAACAAAATATCTTGCCTTCGGATCTATGGTAGAAGGTGTACCCAACAGTTTCTTTTGGGTATCCTATGAAGACGCACTACTACGATTTGGGTTCGAGCTTATCAGTTTGAAACTTTTTCACATAAGCATCGCAACTCCAAACTTTAAGAAATGACAGCTTTGGTTTCTTGCCAAACCATAGTTCATACGGTGTCATCTCAATGGATTTAGATGGTGCCCTATTTAACATGAATGCAACTGTCTCTAATGCATAACCCAAAAACTATAGTGGTAAATCGGTAAGAGACATCATAGATCGCACCATATCCAATGAAGTACGATTACAACGTTCAGACACACCATTATGCTGTGGTGTTCTAGGTGGCATGAATTTGTGAAACTATTCCACATTGTTTTAGTTGAAGACCAAACTCGTAAATCAAATATTCGTCTCCATGATTAGATCGTAGAAACTTTATTTTCTGTTTACGATGATTTTCCACTTCACTCTGAAATTCTTTGAACTTATCAAATGTTTCAGACTTATGTTTCATCAAGTAGATATACCTATATCTTCTCAAATCATCTATGAAGGTCAGAAAATAACGATACCCGCCGCGAGTCTCAACACTCATCGGATTGCATACATCAGTATGTATTATTTCCAATAAGTCAGTTGCTTGCTCCATTGTTCCGGAGAACGAAGTTTTAGTCATCTTGCCCACGAGGAATTGTTCACAAGCATCAAATGATTCATAATCAAGTGATTCCAAAAGCCCATCAGCATGGAGTTTCTTCATGCTCTTTACACCAATATGACCTAAACGACAGTGCCACATATAATTTGCACTATCATTATTAACTTTGCATCTTTTGGCTTCAATATTATAAATATGTGTATTACTACGATCGAGATTCAATAAACCATTTATATTGAGTGTATGACCATAGAAGGGTTTATTCATTTAAATAGAACAACATTTATTCTTTGACTTCAATGAATAACTGCATTGCAATAAACATGATCCAATCATATTCATGCTTTACGCAAACACCAAATAACATTTATTTTAGGTTTAACACTAATCCCGAAGGTAAAGGGAATGTGTGATGGTGATCTTATCAACCTTGGAATCACTTCCAACTCACATCATCACCTCGCCCTTAACTAGTCTCTGTTTATTTTGCAGCTCCCGTTTCGAGTTACTACTTTTAGCAACTGAACCATTATCAAATACCGAGGGGTTTGCTATAAACAGTAGTAAAGTACACATCAATAACATGTATATCAAAAATACCTTTGTTTACTTTGCCATACTTCTTATCCGCCAACTATCTAGGGCAGTTCCACTTCAAGTGACCATTTCCTTTGTAGTAGAAGCACTCAGTTTCAGGCTTGGGTCTAGCTTTGGCCTTCTTCATGGGAGTGGCAACTTGCTTGCCATTATTCTTGAAGTTCCCTTTCTTTCCCTTGCCCCTTTACTTGAAACTAGTGGTCTTGTCAACCATCAACACTTGATGCTTTTCTTGATTTCTACCTTCATTGATTCAGCATCATGAAGAGCTTGGGAATCGTTTCCGTTATCCCTTGCATTTTATAGTTCATCACGAAGTTCTAATAACTTGGTGATAGTGACTAGAGAACTCTGTCAATCACTATCTTATCTGGAAGATTAACTCCCACTTGATTCAAGTGATTGTAGTACTCAGACAATCTGAGCACATGCTCACTGGTTGAGCTATTCTCCTCCATCTTGTAGGCAAAGTACTGTCAGAGGTCTCCTACCTCTCGACATGGTATGTGTATGAAATACCAATTTCAACTCCTAGAACATCTTATATGATCTGTGGCGTTCAAAAACATTTTTAAAGTCCCAGTTCTAAGTCGTAAAGCATGGTGCACTATACTATCAAGTAGTCATCATACCGAGCTTTGCCAAACGTTCATAACGTCTGCATCTGCTCCTGCAATAGGTCCGTCACCTAGCGGTGCATCAAGGACATAATTTTTCTATGCAGCAATGAGGATAATCCTCAGATCATGGAGCTAGTCCGCATCATTACTACTAACATCTTTCAACATCTTTTTCTCTAGGAACATATCAAAAATTAAA
Organism: Triticum urartu; assembly: GCF_056163025.1. Taxonomy (NCBI): domain Eukaryota; kingdom Viridiplantae; phylum Streptophyta; class Magnoliopsida; order Poales; family Poaceae; genus Triticum; species Triticum urartu. Next base: position 481,073,523 of record NC_141876.1, on the reverse strand, counting down.
ACGGGGAAGCTATACGCGAGCAATTAATCTACAACATAGATATGCAAATACTATTAGGACTAAGTTCATGATAAATTAAATTTCAATTAATCAAATTACTTAAGAACTCCCACTTAGATAGACATCCCTCTAATCATCTAAGTGATCACGTGATCCACATCAACTAAACCATGTCCGATCATCACGTGAGATGGAGTAGTTTTCAATGGTGAACATCACTATGTTCATCATATCTACTATATGTTTCACGCTCGACCTTTCGGTCTCAGTGTTCCGAGGCCATATCTGCATATGCTAGGCTTGTCAAGTTTAACCCTAGTATTCTGCGTGTGCAAAACTGGCTTGCACCCATTGTATGTGAAGGTAGAGCTTATCACACCCGATCATCACGTGGTGTCTCGGCACGACGAACTGTAGCAACGGTGCATACTCAGGGAGAATACTTATACCTTGAAATTTAGTGAGAGATCATCTTATAATGCTACCGTCGAACTAAGAAAAATAAGATGCGTAAAGGATAAACATCACATGCAATCAATATAAGTGATATGATATGGCCATCATCATCTTGTGCCTGTGATCTCCATCTCCAAAGCACCGTCATGATCACCATCGTCACCGGCTTGACACCTTGATCTCCATCGAAGCATCGTTGTTGTCACACCAACTATTGCCTCCATGACTATCGCTACTGCTTAGTGATAAAGTAAACCAATTACATGGCGATTGCATTTCATACAATAAAGCGACAACCATATGGCTCCTGCCAGTTGCCGATAACTTGTGTGATAAGATAAGATGCATAAAAGATAAACATCATATGCAATCAAAATATGTGACATGATATGGCCATCATCATCTTGTGCCTTTGATCTCCATCTCCAAAACATCGTCATGATTTCCATCGTCACCGGCATGACACCATGATCTCCATCATCTTGATCTATATCAATGTGTTGTCACATGGTCGTCTCACCAACTATTGCTCTTGCACCTATTGCTATCGCATAGCGATAATTGTAAAGCAATTATTTGGCGCTTGCATCTTATGCAATAAAGAGACAACCATAAGGCTTCTGCCAGTTGCCGATAACTTCAACAAAACATGATCATCTTATACAACAACTTATATCTCATCATGTCTTGACCATATCACATCACAACATGCCCTGCAAAAACAAGTTAGACGTCCTCTACTTTGTTGTTGCAAGTTTTACGTGGTTGCTACGGGCTGAGCAAGAACCATTCTTACCTACGCATCAAAAAACCACAACACTATATAGTGATTGCTTTTTGATCTTCAGAAAGAACCCTGTTCATTGAATCCGATTCAACTAAAGCTGGAGAAACAGACACCCACTAGCCACCTGCGTGCGAAGCACGTTGGTAGAACCAGTCTCGCGTAAGCGTGCGCATAATGTCGGTCTGGGCCGGTTCATCCAACAATGCCGCTGAATCAAGAATCAACTAGTGACGACAAGCAATATGTATATACCCACGTCCACAACTCCTTTGTGTTCTACTCGTGCATATGTGCCTAGATCTTTCCTCAGCACATGATGCTTGCCAAAGGAGAAAAATAAAAAGGAATAGAGAGAAAAACTTTGACTCTTGCATAAAAGTAAATACATAAAAGGAAAAGATAGGCCCTTCATAGAGGGAAGCAGAGGTTGCCATGCGCTTATTTGTTTGTATGCTCAACCCCTTAGTGCAAAAGAATGTCACGTTGTATTGCCTGTTGTGATGGCAACCTTTATTATGCAGTCTGACGCTTTTATTCTTCACCATCACAAGTTCGTACAATGCTCAATTTTCTCTTACACTAAATGATCTCACACTTTTAGAAGCAATTTTTATTCCCTTATTGCACCGATGACAACTTACTTGAAGGATCTGACTCAATCCTTAGGTAGGTATGGTGGACACTTGAAAATAAGATTTGGGTTTAAGGGTTTTTGGGTGCACAAGTAGTATCTCTACTTAGTGCGGAGTTTTTGGCTAGCAAAGATGGGGGGCAAGCACCACATGTTGAAGGATCTATGACAATATAACTTATATGTGAATATGAACAAACATAAATCATTACGTTGTCTTCCTTGTCCAACGTCAACAATTTCGGCATATCATATTTTGATGGGGGCTCACAATCACAAAAGATTTCCAGGGTAGTGTATTCATTTGTGAATCTTCTCTTTCCTTATTAATTCTTTCATGAGTTGCATCATTGACCAACGCTATGTTTGTCAATCTCTGATAAAATTTTCTACTTATACTTTTCCTTATGTGGTGTCATCACCTACCATAAGATTAGCATACGATCTTTTTCATTTATTTCCTTTCTTTTTATTGCAACATGAAAGTAAAGAAAGCAAAATCCAAACTAAACTTTATTATATATCTCGCACACGATTACAAGGATAGATCACTAAGCAAACTCTCAAAAAGAAAGGATCAGACTAAACTTTTATTCATCTAAAGCAAAAGATAACTATGGATCAAACTAAAATAAGTAAAGGCAAAAGATAGTGGGGTGATACGATACCAGGGCACCTCCCCCACGCTTGGCGGAAGCCAAGGGGAGTTCCCATACCCTATACTCAATTTTCTTTTGGCGATGAAGAAGAAGGTGGTGTTGAAGTAGAGGCGATCATGTTCTTCATGATCAAGAGATTCTCCAACCTACGGATGACGCTCCGGAGGAAGATGATGTGCTCTTGATGCAGAATATTTTCACGAGTGAGGTGTTTATTTTGCACACGAACCATTTCAATGATCCGGATGGCTTCAATCTCAGTAGGGGTAAGATGAGCATAGTAAGCTTTAAGGATATCCTCTTCTTCCTGCTCGGCCAGCAATTCTTGCTCGACCACCGGGGCTTGATCTCCAGTAGCTTCCTTGCTCTTATCTCCCTTGATGGCTTCTACGGTCTCCTCTCTCTTCAGCTCAATCTTCATCAACCAAGCATCCTCTTCCATGCTGTTGGAGGAGGAGGAAGACATGATGCCTGGCCTAACAGATCTGACCGAGAACAACAAGAAAAGAGAACAGAAGATTTCTTCGTGATGCGGTGGTCAATAGGTTCGGGAAGTATATAAAGATTCTTTATCTTGGGAAACAAGCAAGCTGTAGAAAAACAGAGTCCAGAAGGTGCCCGAGGTGGGCACAACCCACCTGGGCGCGCCTTGGTGTCTTGTCCCCACCAGGGTGCCCTTCCCGGTAGTTTCTTATTTTCCTAATTTTTGTTATATTCCAAAATTGATAGAAAATATTTTTGTGGATTTTTTTGGAGTCCGTTTACTTATCGTATCATGTACCTTCTCTTTTTAACGATTCTGGAGTGTTCCGGAAGGACTCTTTTATGTGTTCTTCTGGTGTCATAGTTTGGATAATATTACTTTCAACATTAATGGGCGTACCTGAGATATAATGTTTTATTCGTTGCCCATTAACAACCTTCGGGTTAGTACCTTCGGCATTATTTATTTTGATAGCTCCAGACCGATAAACCTCCTCGATAACATAGGGTCCTTCCCATTTGGAGAGGAGTTTTCCTACAAAGAATCTGAAATGGGAGTTGTACAAAAGAACATATTCTCTAACTTTGAACTCACGCTTTTGGATTCTTTTATCATGCCATCTTTTAACTTTTTCTTTAAATAACTTGGCATTCTCATAAGCTTGGGTTCTCCATTCATCTAAAGAGCTAATATCAAATAACCTCTTTTCACTGGCAAGTTTGAAATCATAGTTGAGTTCTTTAATTACCCAATATGCTTTATGTTCTAACTCAAGAGGCAAATGACAAGCTTTTCCATAAACCATTTTATAAGGAGACATACCCATAGGATTTTTATATGCTGTTCTATAAGCCCAGAGTGCATCATCTAATTTCTTAGATCAATTCTTCCGAGACCTATTGGCAGTCTTTTGGAAAATTTATTTTATTTCTCTATTGCTAAGTTCAGCTTGACCACTAGACTGAGGATGATAAGGTGATGCGATTCTATGGTTAACATCATACTTAGCAAGCATTTTACGGAAATCACCATGAATAAAGTGTGAACCACCATCAGTCATTAAATATCTAGGGACTCCAAACCTTGGGAAAATAACTTCGTTAAGCATTTTAATAGAGGTGTTGTGATCAGCACTACTAGTTGGAATAGCTTCTACCCACTTAGCAACATAATCAACAGCAACCAAAATATCTGTATACCCATTAGAGGAAGGAAAAGGTCCCATGTAATCAAATCCCCAAACATCAGAAGGTCCAATAGCAAGTGAATAATTCATAGGCATTTCTTGACGCTTATCGATATTACCTATTCTTTGACATTCATCACAAGATAAGACGATCTTACGAGCATCGTTGAAGAGAGTAGGCCAATAAAACCCAGATTGCAATACCTTGTGAGTAGTTCTGTCTCCCGCATGATGTCCTCCATAAGCTTCGGAGTGAAATTTCCGTAGGATTTGTCCTTGTTCATGCTCAGGTACACAACGTCTAATAACACCATCTACTCCTTCTTTATAAAGATGTGGGTCATCCCAGAAGTGATGTCTTAAATCCTAGAATAATTTTTTCTTTTGTTGTTATGTAAAGGTAGGTGGTAAATATTTAGCAACAATGTAATTATCATAGTCAGCATACCAAGGAGTGTTATGAGAAACATTTATTGCAGCTAACTGCTCATCAGGAAAACTATCATAAATAGGTAGTGGGTCATCAAGCACATTTTCAAGCCTAGACAAATTATCAGCTACGTGGTTCTCTGCTCCTTTTCTATCAGTGATATGTAAATCAAATTCTTGTAGTAAGAGAACTATAGGATTGAAAGTATGTCTAGAGGGGGGGTGATTAGACTATGAGGGAGTCCTGGATTAGGGGGTGTTCGGGTAGTCGGACTATACCTTCAGCCGGACTCCTGGACTATGAAGATACAAGATTGAAGACTTCGTCCCGTGTCCGGATGGGACTTTCCTTGGCGTGGAAGGCAATCTTGGCGATGCTGATATTCAAGATCTCCTACCATTGTAACCGACTCTATGTAACCCTAACCCTATCCGGTGTCTATATAAACCGGAGGATTGTAGTCCGTAGGCAATCAACTCCATACACAACAATCATACCATAGGCTAGCTTCTAGGGTTTAGCCTCCTAGATCTCGTGGTAGATCTACTCTTGTACTACCCATATCATCAATATTAATCAAGCAGGAGTAGGGAATTACCTCCATCGAGAGGGCCCAAACCTGGGTAAAAAACATCGTGTCCCTTGTCTCCTGTTACCATCCGGCCTTGACGCACAGTTCGGGACCCCCTACCCGAGATCCGCCGGTTTTGACACCGACATTGGTGCTTTCATTGAGAGTTCCTCTGTGCCGTCACAATTAGGAAGGATGCCTCCTCCCGTCTTTAAAGATGGCGCCGTTGCTAAGGGAGCCTTGGCTGTCGGCCAAACCCTCCGGCTAGGTGGTTTCCTCATGACCGCCTGTTCGGCTGTTGCGCCGACGGTGACCTCTCGGGTCATCAAAAGCAACCTACACGTCAGCTCGGAGCTCGTCGAGCAGCTAGATCCAATGGAGCTCTCTTCCGTAAACGAGCTCTTGGATCGCATCGCCGCCCTGGGGGTCGCTATGGATTACGACAAGGTTCGGCTTAAACCCGATCTAAGAGAAATTAACTCTCCCCAAGTCACCCACCACGTTGCCGTGGTAGAGGCGCAGTGCGGCGACCCTTCATCTATTTTAAAGACTAGCTACATCCGAATTCCCGACTCCTCCAAGCCGGATACCCGCGGAGAGGAGGATGTAACTCAAGACCTGAGCTTAGGATCAGGCAACGGGCTAGATTCGTTGGACAACATCCAAGAATCCGAACTTCAGAGTTCGGAAACTCTTCGGCCTCCGAATCTTGGATTGGGTGAGGTTTCAGATTCAACGACACCCGCCCACCCGAACATAAGCGATCTCTCCCAAATCAGGCAGAGGCCCGAGGAAACAGTACATCATTACTGGGCCAGATTCCTCCTGGTTATGAACAGGATAAAGGATTGCCGCGAGGGAGACGCAATCTCAATTTTCTGCAGTAATTGCACGGACGAGGGAATCCTTAACACCGTAAGTCGTCGTGATATTACACGCTTCGCTGACTTGGCGTCCATAGTACAAAAATACTGTGCGATGGAAAGCGCCTGGAAAACCGAAATAAAGTTTTGGGATAATCCGTCCTTGAATAGTAATCCCGTCCGAACTAAGAGGGTGCATCATCATAGGACACTCGGGATAAACACCAAAAAACCAAAACCCTCTACAGGGCACGGAACCGTACTGGAAAGGTGGCTTGATGGACCCTGTAGAATTCACAGTACAGAGGACGCCACACCAACTCACAGCCTTAGAGCATGTTGGATACTCTGGTAGGTGGCCAAAATTGGCGAGGACCTCTTAGTTCTGGAGGCCGCAGAAAGCCAGCCTGAGGACACCAGTACTGTTCTCACAGTCTTCGAGACTTTCGCATCAAACAATATGCAAAAAAGAACACTCCGCAGCCTCGCCGAAGTCTATCAAGTTGCAAAAATAAATCCATGGAGCGACACTGCTATTACCTTCAACGCAAGTGATGAACCTAGATTCCGAACAGCCCGAGCACCAGCCGCATTGGTCCTCAGTCCCATAGTGGACGGCTTTCGCCTCACCAAGGTGCTCATGGATGGAGGCAGCGGACTGAACCTCATTTATGAGGAAACCCTTCAAAAAATGGAAATAGACTGGAACCACATCGAGCAAAGTAGCACTACCTTTAGAGGAATAATCCCCAGTCGGGAAGCGCGCTACACAGGAAAAATCACACTAGATGTGGTGTTCGGCACGCCGGATAATTACAGGTCCGAAGAAGTCACATTTCAGGTGGCCCCGTTTAAGAGCGGATATAACGCTTTACTAGGGCGAGAAGCATTCACAATCTTCCAAGCAATACCCCATTACGGGTACATGAAGCTTAAGATGCCCGGGCCGAATGGAATTATCACTCTAGCTAGTGATCCGGACACAGCACTCCGCGCCGAAAACAAGACGGCCGCATTAGCCCTTGAGGCGCTATCCGAAGCCTTAGTGGCCGAGGAACTGACTGCGTTGCGCTCCACGGTTAACAGGGATGATGTGATACTCGATAAGAGATCCAAATCCACATCCTTCAAGCCAGCCGACGAAATAGTCAAATTCCAGGTCCATCCAACGGACCCAATAAAACAGCTTCAATCGGGGCACGACTGAACCCTGATGTAGACGCCTCACTACGAGAGTTCCTACGAGAGAACTGGGACATCTTCGCCTGGCACCCTTCAGACATGCCAGGGATCCCACGCAGGCTGGCCGAACACAGCTTAAATATCCTAAAAGGATTTAAACCTGTCAAACAAGCCCTTCGGTGTTTTTCCGAACCCAAGAGACAGGCTATGGGAGAGGAGCTAGCCAAGCTATTGGAGGCCGGATTCACCAGAGACATAAAACATCCGGACTGGCTAGCAAACCCGGTGATGGTACCAAAGAAGGACAAATCCTGGCGCCTGTGTGTCGACTTTAAAGACCTTAACAAGGCTTGCCCAAAGGATCCCTTCCCCCTCCCCCGCATCGACCAAATTATCGATGCCACCGCAGGACACGATTTGTTGTGTTTCCTCGACGCATACTCCGGTTACCATGAAATCAAGATGGCAGAATCAGACCAAGCTGCAACAGCATTCATCACACCATACGGCCCATTCTACTTCAACACAATGCCCTTCGGGCTAAAAATGCCGGCGCAACATATCAGCGCATGATCCAGACATGTCTGGCAAATCAGATCGGCAAAACAGTGGAGGCGTATGTGGATGATGTGGTCGTCAAATCAAGACATGTTGAATCTCTAGTAAAAGACTTGAGGCTTACATTCGATAACCTCCGAAAATATGACATCAAGCTCAACCCGGAAAAATGCGTCTTCGGCGTTCCAGCCGGAAAGCTCTTGGGCTTCATTGTATCCGGTAGAGGAATTGAAGCAAATCCAACCAAGATCCGAGCTTTGTCACAATTGGATATCCCAAAGGACCTCAAACAAATGCAAAAATTAACCGGATGCATGGCGGCTTTAAGCCGCTTCATCTCCCGCTTGGGAGAAAAGGCACTACCCCTCTATCGCCTCCTTCGGCGCACCGAACACTTCGAGTGGACGGAAGCCGCCACGGCTGGACTTGATGAAATAAAAGCCATATTGGCAAAAAACCCAGTCCTGGCCGCGCCGAACACCAGCGAACCAATGTTATTGTACATTGCAGCAACACATCAAGTTGTTAGCGCAGTACTCGTTGTCGAGCGGGAAACGAATGGACACAAATTCCCCCTTCAAAGGCCAGTCTACTACGTATCCACCGTCCTCACTCCATGAAAATAACGGTACCCGCATTATCAAAAGATTGCATATGCGGTATTCATGGCATCCCGGAAGCTACAACACTACTTTCAAGAGTGTTCCATAACAGTAGCCTCGGAAGTACCACTCAACGATATTATCAACAACCGCGACGCAACGGGCCGGATTGCAAAATGGGCCATCGAGCTTCTCCCGTTCGACATAACCTATAAGCCACAACGAGCTATTAAATCACAAGTTTTGGCCGACTTCGTCGTAGAATGGACGGACGCCGAGCTCCCTAAAGAGTACGGCACATATTCAAACTGGATTATGCATTTCGACGGCTCCAAAATGTTGGCCGGACTGGGGGCTGGCGTCGTCCTGACGTCCCCCACAGGAGACACAGTCCAATATGTGCTCCAGATCATGTACATGGATTCCAACAATGCAGCCGAATATGAGGCCCTCCTACATGGCCTCCGGATAGCAGTATCCATGGGTATCCAGCGCCTAGAGGTACGTGGGGATTCAAACCTCGCGATATCCCAAATAAATGGAGACTTCGACGCCAAGGACCCAAAAATGGCAGCTTACCGCAACGCCGTCCTAAAAATGTCAGCTCGGTTCGAAGGGCTGGAGTTTCACCATATGGCCCGAGAAAACAATCAAGCAGCGGACGTCCTAGCACGCATCGGAGCAAGACACAATGCAGTCCCCCCCAACATCTTTTTGGAAAGATTGTTCAAGCCATCCGTAGCATGGGAGGGGGAACCCGCAAATAACAACCCGGACCCAGCCGCACCACTTGACGCCGAACAATCTGACACAATTGGAGGCTCTGCCAATGAAATTACACCTTCAGCCCACGTAATAATGGCGGTCATCGCCCCGTGGACATAACCATTCCTAGCCTACCTTACTAGGCAGGAACTCCCAGAGGACCAAAACGAGGCCCGCTGCATAGTGCGGCGATCTAAAGCCTATAGAGTCCATGAGGGAGAGCTTTATAAGAAAAGCACTACCGGAGTCCTTCAAAGGCGCATCTCCGAAGAGGAAGGGCGGAACCTTCTGGCTGAAATTCATGCCGGACTCGGTGGTCACCACGCCGCTGCTTGGTCCCTTGTTAGCAAGGCTTTCTGTACAGGCTTTTATTGGCCGACGGCCCGGGCAGACGCTCAGGACCTAGTCCAACGATGCGCTGGTTGCCAACTTTTTGCCAACCAAAGCCATATGCCACCCACCACACTCCAAACTATACCCATCACCTGGCCTTTTGCGGTCTGGGGGCTTGACATGGTCGGACCCCTTAAAGGTGGGACCGATAGGAAAAAATACTTACTGGTCATGGTGGATAAATTCACCAAATGGATAGAAGCCAAGCCTGTTAAAACGGCCGAATCCGGACCTGTGATAGACTTCATATCCGGGGTTGTACACCGTTATGGCGTCCCCCACAGCATCATAACCGATAACGGTACAAACTTTACCGCCGACGAGGTAAAACTCTGGTGCAAAAACATGGGCATCAAGCTCGATTATGCTTCCGTCTATCACCCACAAACCAACGGCCAGGTCGAACGTGCAAATGGTCTTATCATGAGCGGCATTAAACCCAGACTGGTGCGGTCCCTCAAGGAATCTAAGACGCACTGGGTAGAGGAGCTCGACTCCGTGCTATGGGGGCTGCGGACCACGCCAAATCGCACCACCAGATACACACCATTTTTTATGGTGTATGGCGCAGAGGCAGTTCTACCCTGCGACATAGTTCATGACTCACCTAGAGTGTGCATGTATGAAGAAAGAGAAGCCGAGCTCGATCGGCAGGACAACTTGGACGCCCTGGAGGAGGAGCATGACGTGGCAAAAGCTCGTTCCGCATTTTATCAACAGCAGGCCCGAAGATATCAAAGCAGAGAAGTACGGGCCAAAAATTACAATGTTGGCGAACTAGTTCTATGCCTGCCGGATAAGAAAAAGGACAAACTCAAGCCCAAGTGGGAAGGTCCATTCATAATCGACCAAGTCCTGACTGGCGGGGCATACCACCTGCGAGATGCGTCGGATAACCGACTCGAGCCGAACCCGTGGAACGCCACCTGTCTCCGAAGATTCTATGCCTAGCGCCGGACTCTGTGTTCGTCTCCTTCCTCTGTTCATTTTTTGCATTTTTCTGTCTTACATTTCTCTCCTTCCCCTCTTTTCTTTTATAGCCCTTAAAGGCTCATCTAGTGACGCGCCACTCGCGCTCATTAAACCTGGGGGCTTCTTTAACAGAAGCTTATTTATACGGGCTTCACGCCCAACACATGCGTCAAACTTCCGCATGTACCTTTTTTCACCATTATATGCATCGATATGACTTAAGTTTTGGCCAAGCTGGGTTGCCTGGCTCCTGTGCTTACCCCTACGTTCCCGATTGTTCGGCTAGGCGGTAAAGGGAGCACCTCTGCGATTGCTACTGCCGGGTCAGGCGAATGTGTACCTCAGACTGGGTGAAGCCGAAAGCTAGCGTTCTTAAGGGAATATTCGGTCAGTGAGATAAAAGATGATCTTTTTACTCATTTATGCGCCCCCAGATGCTTTTGTCTGCGTCTTTTTACGCAGTCCGGACATGCACTTTAGGGCATGCCTCCCAGCGAAAGGAACCCCTAACGGAACTATTCTCTCTGGAAGATGTTTCTTACTAACCATGTAATATAACATAACTAGTTGGGCACTTGTCTGATAAAGCACTAATGACCCCTACGCCTGGTCTCCACGCATACCACGATTCTTATATAACCGCTATGGTATTCGGACACACTCCGGACCGTCAGGTCCCGAGGTTGAAGCGAAAAGGTCAGCAATGACAAACGACCTACAATCCGGCTAGAAGGCATTACGCATGTCAATTCAAAGTTACATAGTCATTCTGACTGATTGTATTCCTCTTCTATACCATCTAACAGGCTGTCTAATTTACAGTCCCGCTGGGAATACTTCGCGGCCAACTCTACTTGGCCGTATACTAAGCTCACAGGGATCTCCTTCCCGTCAGGCCCCACTGGTCCGACCTCGGCCATGTGGTTTGGGTCAGACTTCGTAAAACGGGTCTTCACCATGGCCCAGGCTTCCCTAGCGCCTTGTCGGCAGGCCGATATATTCCACAACCGGAAGCGCCGCCGAGCTCCCTTCAGCTTCTCCGCAAGCTCTCCAAGGCCCTCGGGCATGGAGTGGGCAGGCCATAAGGCTTGGGCAACACCTCGCATCGCCTGCCGAATTCGCTCGTGCAGTTGCATGAGTTCGGGAAGAAGGTCACCCGTAGAACCGGGCATCTCCTCTGCAGGATGACCTGTGAGCATACCTACAGACATTACTCTGTTAGTCGACTTCCTCGCCGAACTCTTTTTTCAAAGTTCGCTCAAGCACTTACTAAATATGCTGCGTTGAAGCCGTTGATTCTCCTTCGTGGAGTCCGACAGCTGGCCACGAACATCTTTAAGTTCGACGTCCAGCCTGGTGTTGGCATCTTGAAGATCATTCTTCTCTCGCCTCACCTTTGTCAACGTACTCTCACCGGCCTTTAGCCGGCGTAAGAGTTGTTGTTTTTCCGGATCGAGTCCGGCACCATCTGCAACATGATTTGTCAGATTTGCACCCACACCGCACAATACTAATCTTTCGAAGTGTATCTTACCTAAGGGGGTCTCTTTGGGCTCCCCTGCTGCGGCTAGTGCGGCCTCTAGTTGGGCCTTGCACTTTTCCAGCTCCTGGGACAGTACAATATTCTTCTCTGTAAGAACCTGAATATTAAATGATCCTTAAATCAGTTGCTCTAACTGTTTCAAGTCTCGGGGGCTACGGGTATATATATATTTGACCAAAATTTTCTTACCCGTATGTCTTTTACATACTGCTCCGTGGCTCTGGCTAAACCATTTTGAGCGGCACGGAGGTACGCATCTCCCGAATTAAAGGCATCTAAAGCCTCTTGGGAGAAACAAGCGTCGCGTAGAACTGCTCGGCGACGCCTGTGGTTCATGGCACTCTCCACTTCAGAATTTGTGGCAGACAGCCTGTCCGCATCCTCTGTCGAAGGAGCGTCCGGTGCGCGCCTTGTGCTCGCCTCCGCTTCCTGGCCAGACGTTGGAGCCTGGCTGGTGGAGGCGCGATTGGCAACCTCTCCGGATATATTCCGGTGAGGTCTCTTCGTTCTGAAGATAGCACGAACATTAATATTCCCTGACAGAACAACACCAGGGAAGCAGAGGGTGCGCTATACCTTTGCGCCGGCATCTCAGTCCGGACTACATTCCTTTTTGCCCCACGGGGCCCTGCGTCCCCTCGTTGGCTAGCCGCCACAGGTTCGGCCTCCTGCCTCGGAAATCTCCCCTGCAAAACACGGTTGTCGTCAGAAACACCGGAATACGTGAGAGTGGAATCTCTCTCAAGGGAATGAGACTCCGGTTTCTGTCACCTGGGAGGCCGGGATTAACCCTGGGTAATCAGCCATGATGGCTACCAAGGTATTGTCCTTGCTTAGCTGATGGAACACCCCGTCGATAAGCTCCACCGATATGTCCGGATCCTCTTCGGAGTTCGGATCGAGGGACCGTTCTGGGTCCTCGGGTTGTGGAGGGCGGCTGTTTATATCCTTTACCACCTATCGCAGTTCCTGCATTGAAGTCGTTAGACTACATATCTAACCGTGGGAGTACAAAACAAATGGGCAAGCGCAGTTGTTCACTTACCCAACTTGGAGGATCGTACATAGTAAATCTGGCCTGCGGGTTGACGCGGAGGAATTCCTCCTTTTCTCCCTTGTACAAAGAGGATAAGATCTTTACTAGGGCGGCAGCTAAAGCCGGCCCCTTACGACTGTAACGGGTGGCGTCATCCTCCCCGTTGAAATCCCACATGGGGTGGCCTCTATATTGAAGTGGCTGCACCCCCCGCATAATGCATGCGGCCATGACTCCAATCATGGTTAGTCCGGAATGAGCCAACAGTCTTATCCGGCCCATCAGGTAAAGGACGTCTCTGTCGCTTTCTCTCTGAGAGCTCCGCGGATGCCAGCTCAAGCGTTTCTTCAATGGAGCACTGTTGAACTCAGGGAGACCGACCCAGATAGGGTCCGGTAGCGGGACGTCATCTATATAAAACCATTTCGAAGGCCAGTCCTCGGACGCCTTCTTCGGGGTTCCGAATAGGTATCCGGTCCCGGCGATGCGCCATACTTCGGTTCCGCCCACTTGGTATATAGACCCCTCTTTAGAACGGGGCACCAGGCAGAATAACCTCTTCCACAGCGCGAAATGAGCCTCAACGCCTAAAAATAGCTCACAAAGGGTGACGAAACCCGCAATATGCAATATGGAGGCGGGCGTGAGGTTGTGCAGCTGGAGGCCGTAGAACTCCAGAAGCCCGCGGAGAAATGGGTGAATTGGAAATCCCAGTCCCCTTATTAGATAGGGGACGAGGCACACCCGCTCTCCTTTAGAAGGATTGGGGGTGCTCTCCGCTTGTTTTCCGCCATTATAGGTGGCGAGACCGGCTCGGACCGGGACCATGTATGCTTGTGGGAGAAATCCCTTGGCCTAAAGTGACGCTAACTCGCTATGCGGGATGGTGCAACTCTCCCAGTCCCCGGGTTTGGGACCGGAGGGGCGAGGGGAGGAGCTGCGACGGTTGGTCATGTTGCAATGGACCTTTGCTGGAAGCGCTCTGATGATAACTCACGGAAAGGAGAAGATGTGGTTTGGACCTAAATCCCCATCCCGTTAAATAGGCGGCTCGTTTATACGGCTAGGGGTGTGGATGTAAAAAGACCCCGGCTTTTGCATTCGTTTGAACACGTGGAAGACGGCCATTATTGGGCGTGGAAGCCGAGGAGCACTACATTACAAAAATCGGACATTATTCCTACAGGTACACAAGATTTGGAGAGGAACCCGCCTTGCAATGCCGAACAATCTACGCGCCGGACTCATCGTCATTGAAGCCTGGTTCGGGGGCTACTGAGGGAGTCCTGGATTAGGGGGTGTTCGGGTAGTCGGACTATACCTTCAGCCGGACTCCTGGACTATGAAGATACAAGATTGAAGACTTCGTCCCGTGTCCGGATGGGACTTTCCTTGGCGAGGAAGGCAATCTTGGCGATGCGGATATTCAAGATCTCCTACCATTGTAACCGACTCTATGTAACCCTAACCCTATCCGGTGTCTATATAAACCGGAGGGTTGTAGTCCGTAGGCAATCAACTCCATACACAACAATCATACCATAGGCTAGCTTCTAGGGTTTAGCCTCCTAGATCTCGTGGTAGATCTACTCTTGTACTACCCATATCATCAATATTAATCAAGCAGGAGTAGGGTATTACCTCCATCGAGAGGGCCCAAACCTGGGTAAAAAACATCGTGTCCCTTGTCTCCTGTTACCATCCGGCCTTGACGCACAGTTAGGGACCCCCTACCCGAGATCCGCCGGTTTTGACACCGACAGACTACTTGACCCAATAAAAATCTAGCCTTTTCCCAATTTTAGTTCTTGGAAGATTTTAGCAACTTAACACAAGTCAAGCAATCAACCTACACATGCAATTCTAAGAGTATAGCAGCGGAAAGTAAAGAAATTGCATATGAAGGTAAAGGGAGGAGTTTGGAGTGTGCAAACGCAATTGGAGACACGGAGATATTTGGCGTGGTTCCGATAGGTGGTGCAATCATACATCCACGTTGATATAGACTTCAACCCACGAAGTGTAACGGTTGCGCGAGTCCACGGAGGGCTCCACCCATGAAGGGTCCACGAAGAAGCAACCTTGTCTATCCCACCATGGCCGTCACCCACGAAGGACTTGCCTCAACCGGGTAGATCTTCACGAAGTAGGCGATCTCCTTGCCCTTACAAAATCCTTGGTTCAACTCCACAATCTTGACGGAGGCTCCCAAGTGACACCTAACCAATCTAGGAGACACCACTCTCCAAGAGGTAACAAATGGTGTGTTGATGATGAACTCCTTGCTCTTGTGCTTCAAATGATAGTCTCCCCAACACTCAACTCTCTCTCACGGGATTTGGATTTGGTGGAAATATGATTTGAGTGGAAAGCAAGTTGGGGAAGGCTAGAGATCAAGATTTATGTGGTTGGAGTGGAATATCTTGACCTCAACACAAGTGTAGGTGGTTCTGTCTCAGAAAATGTATGTTGGAAGTGTAGGCATGTTCTGATGGCTCTCTCCTCTAATGAAGAGTGGGTGGAGGGGGTATAAATAGCCTCCACACAAAATCTAACCGTTACACACAAATCACCAAACTCGGTGGGACCGAATCATGAAACTCGGTCAGACCGATTTAGTTCAAAATGTGAACGTTAGGATTCTCGGTGGGACCGACATGTCAACTCGGTGGGACCGATTTCGTTAGGGTTAGGGCATAACTTAATCTTGGTGAGACGCTAACAGAGAGTTGGTCAGGCAAACTCAGTGGGATCGATTCGCTCATCTCGGTTGGACTGAAGTGTTACGAAAGGGAAACAGAGAGTTTACATTGCAATCTCGGTGGGACCGATCGCTCATCTCGGTTTGACCGAAACGTTACGAAGGGAAACAAAGAGATTACAATCCCATCTCGGGGTGACCAAGATCCCTATCGGTGAGAACGAAAAGACTAGGGTTTCTGGCAGTGGCTATGTCAACTAAACTCGGTGGCACCAGATAGAAAGTTTCGGTGGGGCCGAGTTTGACTTTTGGTTTGGGACATATGTGGATGTGAGAAAGTAGTTGAGGGTTTTGGAGCATATCACTAAGCACTTTGAGCAAGCAAGCCATTAGGCAACACCTCATCCCCTCTTAATAGTATTGGCTTTTCCTATGCACTCAATGTGATCTTGGATCACTTAAAATGAAAAGATGTAGAGTCCTGAGCTTTGAGCTTGAGCCAATTCTTTGTCCTTAGCATTTTGAGGGGTCCACTTTTCTCATCCATGCCATGCCAATCATTGAGCTTTCCTGAAATGTTTATCTTGAAATAGCATTAGCTCAATGAACTATATGTTGTTAGGAATTACCAAACCACCCAGGGATAGTTGCACTTTCAATCTCCCCCTTTTTGGTAATTGATGACAACATATAGATGAAAGCTTCGACAAATGATAAATATGATTGAAAAGACATCGTTGCTTTGAGAAGTATGTGATAAGCAAGAGCTCCCCCTAAATTTGTGCATTATTTAAAATTTGCTTTTGAATGCAAATGAACAATCAATTAGGATCATGGTTTACTCTTCCATGTCACATACATCTTGGTGGAGTGCTCAAAATGATAGAGATTAAAAGCATGCACTCATCACCAAGCAAGTGAATGATCAAATAAGGATATAAGAGGTGATATTATCCAACAAGCATTAAGGGTAGCATATGATCAAACACATGATCAAAAAGTATCTCACAAGGACATAAAGTATCTCACACAAGCACTCAATAAAGAAGTTCAACCAAAATAGCAAGAGAGATAAAAAGAACAACACTCTCTCTCTCGAAGCCTATGATCTATACATTTTTGTCCCCCTTTGGCAACAAGATACCAAAAAGTTCAAAAATGCATAGTGCTAAACGACTCTCAGGCTTGATCTTCGGGAGGTGGTGTAGAGAGAACTCCAAGGACGAAGGCTTCCGATGAAGTAGTTGGAGCTGATGGAGTGGGTGCTCGAGGTGGCACTGGAGCTGTGGCTACGGGTGCTGACACTGAAGCTCGAGTATCAGTCACAGGCACTGCAGTAGACCTTGGACCTCATGGCACTCTCTTGAAAGCATCAGTAGTGGACTTGCCTTTCTTCTCCTCTGCTTCCTCCTGTAGCTTCTCAACTACAGTTTGGATCTCAGTTACCTTGACATCCAGATGATAGAACTTCTACTCAACAATCCTCTCCAAGCTTTCCTGGTTCTGAGTCAGGGTGGCCAAGCCCTTCTCAATCCTTAGTGTAGCTTGAATCAGATATCCAAGCTGATGTTGCTTGGTCTTCAAGAAGGCCTGAGATGCCTCTTCGGCAGTTGGCATCCTTGCAGCTTTCTCTGCCCTTTCCTTATCTCTCTTCTCATGTGCTTGAGCTGAAGATGGTTCATTTTCATCCATCACCACGGTGTTGTCTTCAAAATTAGGGTATATGGGAAGGTGCTCCTTATCCAAAAGATATGTGCATGTGCCCATCTTTGAGTTGATGAGCTCCTGAATTTGTGGGGCATACCCACAACTTCTCTTCTGGTCAGCAGCAGTCCTCTTGATTGTATCAACAATCAAACTTATGACCTTGAACTTCTATGGGACATCAAATATGTGCAACAAGTTTATATCATGTCCTCTGATCATATTGTGATCACCTGACTTGGGTAGCAGTGTGTGCCTCAGAATCCAGTTTATGGTAGGCAGACCAGACAAAAAGTAGTGGACAGATCCAAACTTGTGTGTATCCAAAGCAGCATCTGGGATCTCTTTATACATGTTGGCCATTGTGTTGTGGTCTTTCTTCTTCTCAGCATATACATCCAAGTCATCCTCACTTTATTTTGGGGCATTGATCAATTAAGCCCATTCATCAACAGAATACTGGTACCTGGTACCCTCAGACATCCAAACGATCTTCCCATCTGGATAGAAATGGGCAGTGGAGTAGAACTACATGATCAACTCATCATTCCACTTGGTGAGCTTTTGTGCAATGAATTCATCAACTCCACATGCCTTAAAGCTGTCATACACTCCAGGATAGTGATCTTCATTCTTCTGGATGTACTCCCAGTCTACCCATTTCATGTCACACACAATGGGCTTCTTGTCAAGCAACACTGTCTTATAGAAGTCCTGTTGTTCCTTAGTGTGAAACCTGTAGTCCACATCAGTTCTTCTCCTGATAGCATATGGATCAGACTCTCTCCATAGTCTCAATCCTGCATCCTTCCTGATTTTCATGTTTTCTGCAACTGGATGTGCATCATTGTGGTCAGGGATCTTGGGTTTCAGCTTCCTTAGCACTTGAGTTTCATCTTCATCAGCAGCTTCAGGCACTGGGGCCTTGTTCTTTTCCTCAGCAGAAATGTTTCTAGTGCTTCTCTTGCGCTTCTGAGGTGGAGTAGCTGCCTTGGGAGCAGCTTTGGGCTTAGATGGAGCAGCCCCTGATCTGATTGCATCTCCCATGAGCTTTTGTGCTTTGGGTGCTGGTGGAGCTTCCTCTTCCTCTTCATCATCATCTCTCATAATTGATGATCTGCCAAGCACTATGGCAGTGGTCTTCTTGACCCTTTCCTTCCTTTTCTTGCCTTCTCCAACTGCCTCTTCAGATGGCTTGGAGGTTTCAGCAGTGGATGCTCTGGCCTTAGACACGGGGACTCTCTTTGCTGGTGCCTTCTTATGCATCCCTGGCTTGACTGTAGCAGCTGAGCCATACTCCTTTTTAGCACCTTTTTCTTGGAGCTGACTTCTTCCTCAACAGCCACATAATCATCATCCTTAGAATCTGAGGTCTTCTTCTTTCTTGTTCTGGTGGTTGCCTTTGGCAAGTTACTTGGTGTGCTCCTGCTGCCATCATCAGAAGAACTGGAGGGACTAGTGCCCTCACTCAGTTGAACCTGCTCCTCGGAATTGTTCTGGCTATCACTTTGGTCAGACATCATGCAGGCAAACTGTCAGTAGACCCTGTGAATAGATTATAGATGAGGTAGAGTAGATGAGCATCACAAAGTATAGGAGTTTTGCAAAACAATTGACTCAAAAACTTTGTTTTAGTTCTTCACAAAAAGCATTTTGGATCTACCGATTTGTAAACTCGGTGATACCGAAGCAGTTTTTGGAACCTAAACTAGTGAACTCGGTCAGATCGAGTCACAGTTTGGTGGCACCGAGACTGCTAGGGTTTCACAGAGAATTGAACTCGGTCACACCGATTTGCAATTTTTGGTCAGACCGAAAACACATGTGCAATGGCCTAAGCCAAATCGGTGGGACCGATTTCTACAACTCGGTCGGTCTGAGATGAATTCGGCGGAGACCCAACCCTAAATTTTCAAATCAAAACTAATCTACGGGACGTTTTCACTGGATAGGATGATTTCATTCGTGGCAAGAATCATAGCAAAGCAATGTGCTAAGAATCAGAGTTATGGATTAGCACAAAGATCAAGTTCGTACCCTAGTTCAGCGACAAACTTGCTACTGCGGCAACGGCGGGGAAGATTTCCGTTGACGGTGGCGGAGACCAGCGGCGGGAGGTCACTGGCGACGAGAAGATGATCCGGAGACCCGAAGTGGCAGAGTAGGTTATGCGCGGGCGAAGGGGTTTTGGAAAAATTTCCAAAATTTGGCCCGTCGGTATATATAACCTGACCCTGTCGGTGTGACCGAGTGGAACAACTCGGTGGCACCGAGATGCAAAACTGCAGGTAGTTACTGCAACTCGGTGTGACCGAAAGGTTCTAATTGGTTGCACCGAGATTGAAAACCTAGATCAACTAAGTGATCTCTGTCGGACCGAAAAGGATGAATCGGTCAGATCGAGATACACAAAGAGGTTTTGGAAGTTTAAGTCTATGACGAATCTGGAACTCCGAGTGCTCCTCACACAGAGTGGTTCAAATCTGACTTGTTCAAACTTTGTGATGTAGAATGAATAGAGTTTGAGACGAGAAAATCATAGATAGCTAGAGGGAGTTCTTAGGCATTCTTGTCCATCCATTTGGAAAAAGAGAAAAAGGCCAAACAATCAAAGTAACAAATGGATGTCCTCGAATGGGTAAAGTATGCAACCAACATGCTCACACAATAAGATGGCAAAAGAAATATGTGAAAAAGCATGCACAAGCACTCTAGCATCTATCAAGAAATTGGCGATGACTAGGTCGTCTATATATGAGTATATTAACTTAGGAGTCTATATATGAGAACATTTGATCGTAGGTCATACTCATCGTTTAAGCGCAAGTGGGGATGCCACTTTTACATAAGGCATTGTTGTGTTCACACCATTAGAGTTGCTATACCTCAATTGTTAGAGTAAAGCTCCCCCTAGATGTGATATCCCCCCTAAGAGGGATCAACTAACCTTGGGTTTTGTCAATGATGACTTCATGTAGGTGTTGAAGATGTGGATGCTCAATGTTGATGTAGATCGCTCGGAGCAATCCTTTGGAGTGAGTTGCACTTTCAATACCTACATGGGTTAGTCCCACAAGGAACAAACAAGGATATCCATAGACATAGAGTGATGTGTACACAAGATGATGTCCATGGAAGCATTAGGTTACCTTGTCCCTTGTCTTACCAACAAGAGGGTTTGTGACTACTTGAACTAGTGCAAGATATGGAAGTTGTTTGTACTTGTCCTCGCCAAAATGATATGAGTGGAGTATGTTGGCGGAGTCATCCTCAAGAATTCTCTAGTTCTTCTTCTTCGGGATCCACACCATCTTGATGGGAATCCTTGGAGTTGTAGTCGTACTTGATGAAGTAGAACTTGATGTGGTCTTGGGAACCCACTTGACCAAGGCTTTGGGTGCTTCTTCAAATGCATCAATCTCCTCTTGAAGCTTGTCCTTGCCTTTTTGCTTGCGGTCTTGTGGTGGAAGATCATCTTGAGATTGTGTTGCTTTGAAAGAAGTAGGATCATACTTCTCTTGTTGAGGAACAAACTTCGTCTTGGGGTATTGATCTTCTTCCCACTCAACTCCATTGGCATTGAACTTTCATTCAAAACCAACACCTTGATTCTTCCAGTGTCTTCCTTGCTTGCGTAGAATTTCCTCAAATTGCTTACTTCCGGCAAGGCTCTTGTAAACACCTTTCTCTATAATTCCCTTCAATAAGCTATTTTCTTGCTCAAGTGTAACTTGGCTAAGAGAATCATTAGTGGAATCAAGAGAGCTACTAGAAGCAACAACATTTGATTTAGCATGATTGTTGTTACTACTAGATGAAGAATCTTTCTTGTTCTTGTTACTAGATTTAACTTGTGGCATGTAAGTACACAAGAGTAAACGCTTGGCAATGTAAGAAGAACTTTTCTTGCGAAGATCATCATTGATTGCCTATAAAAACTCATGCTCTTTCTCAAGGTTGAGTTTTTCATAGCGTAGCTTGTCATGAGTCTTTAAAAGTTCTCGATGATCTTCCAAGGTAGTTTCATGAGCTAACTTAAGAGTGTTTAGTTCTTTAGTTAGACGCTCAATCTCCTTCTTATCATCATCATTCGTTTTATCTTGATTATCATGATTAATAGCAAGCTCATCATAGTTTTCATAACTAGAGTTGTCAACAAGTAAATCATCATCTCCTAGCAAATCATCTTCATCACTATTGAAATCGACATACTCGGGGTGTGTTACCTTTGGACCTTTAGCCATGAAGCATCTCCCAATTCCTTCATTTGGAGAGTCAAATATGTCGAAGGAGTTGGTCGTCACAAGTGCTAGTCTGGCAACACCTTCATCTTGAGTATATTCGGAGTCGGGGTGATAACTTCTTTCGGAGTGATCGTCGGCTTGTCCTTCCTTTCCTAGTCCTTGCTTCTCCGAGAGAGTCTTCGTTCATAACGATCATCTCTACTCCTTTCTCGTGATGGTGATTCTTCTCTTCTAGTTTTTCTTTTGTAGGGAGAATCTTCTCTTCTTTTGTAGGGAGCCGTACACTCATTGGAATAGTGTCTGGGTCTTCCACAATTGTAGCAATTGCGCTCACGACTAGAAGATCTTTTGTCATTGTAGTACCTTGACTTGGTACTTCTTTCCTTGCTTCTACTCTTGTAGAACTTGTTGAAGTTCTTCACCATTAGACTCAATTCTTCATTGAAGGTTTTCTTCTCACTTGATGATGTGGGAGCATCACACGAGGCTTTGTAAGCACCACTTGACTTGTTATGAAGCTCTTCCTTATCCTTGAGTGACATCTCATGAGCAACAATTCTTCCAATAACTTCCGTTGGCTTGAGATCTTTGTAATTGGGCATCATTTGGATCAATGTGCACATGGTATCACATTTTCCATCCAAGGCTCTTAGGATCTTCTTGATGATGAATCTATCGGTCATCTCTTCACTTCCTAAGCCGTCAATCTCATTTGTGATGAGAGCAAGCCTAGAGTACATTTCAGCGACACCTTCACCATCCTTCATTTTGAACTTGTCAAGCTGACTTTGACGCACGTACAATTTGGATTCCTTGACAGATTCGGTACCTTCATGCATATCAATCAAAGTATCCCAAATTTCCTTTGCATTCTCAAGACGGCTGATTTTGTTGAATTCTTCGGGGCATAATCTGTTGAAGAGAATATCACAAGCTTGAGCATTGTATTGTAGCATCTTCAGCTCTTCCGCGATAGCTTCACGGTTTGGTTCTCTCCCATCGAAGAATTCACCTTGCAAGCCAATACACACAATAGCCCAAACGGCGGGGTTATGTCCAAGAATATCCATTTTCATCTTATGCTTCCAACTAGCAAAATTTGTACCATCAAAGTAAGGACCTCTACGATGGTAATTTCCCTCGCTAGACGCCACACTCTCCTAGGTTGTGAAACCAAGGCTATGACCACCAAAAGCTATGGAAATCAAAGCAAATGGAGACCAAAGCTCTGGTACAACTTGTAGGATTGAAAGTATGTCTAGAGGGGGGGGGGGTTGATTACACTACTTGACCAAATAAAAATCTAGCCTTTTCCCAATTTTAGTTCTTGGCAGATTTTAGCAACTTAACACAAGTCAAGCAATCAACCTACACATGCAATTCTAAGAGTATAGCAGCAGAAAGTAAAGCAATTGCATATGAAGGTAAAGGGAGGAGTTTGGAGTGTGCAAACGCAATTGAAGACACAGAGATTTTTGGCGTGGTTCCGATAGGTGGTGCTATTGTACATCCACGTTGATGGAGACTTCAACCCACGAAGGGTAACGGTTGCGCGAGTCCACGGAGGGCTCCACCCACGAAGGGTCCACGAAGAAGCAACCTTGTCTATCCCACCATGGCCGTCGCCCACGAAGGACTTGCCTCACTCGGGTAGATCTTCACTAAGTAGGCGATCTCCTTGCCCTTACATACTCCTTGGTTCAACTCCACAATCTTGACGGAGGCTTGATAACCCACAAGTATAGGGGATCGCAATAGTTTTCGAGCGTAGAGTATTCAACCCAAATTTATTGATTCGACACAAGGGGAGCCAAAGAATATTCTCAAGTATTAGCAGCTGAGTTGTCAATTCAACCACACCTGGAAACTTAATATCTGCATCAAAGTATTTAGTAGCAAAGTAATATGATAGTAGTGGTAACGATAGTAAAAGTAATGGTAGCAAAAGTAATGTTTTTGGTATTTTGTAGTGATTGTAACAATAGCGACGGAAAAGTAAATAAGCGAAGAACAATATATGGAAAGCTTGTAGGCAATGGATCGGTGATAGAGAATTATGCCAGATGCGGTTCATCATGTAATAGTCATAACATAGGGTGACACATAACTAGCTCCAATTCATCAATGTAATGTAGGCATGTATTCCGAATATAGTCATACATGCTTATGTAAAAGAACTTGCATGACATCTTTTGTCCTACCCTCCCGTGGCAGTGGGGTCCTAATGGAAACTAAGGGATATTAAGGCCTCCTTTTAATAGAGTACCGGACCAAAGCATTAATACATAGTGAATACATGAACTCCTCAAACTACGATCATCACCGAGAGTGGTCCCGATTATTGTCACTTCGTGGTTGCCGGATCATAACACATAGTAGGTGACTATCACTACAAAAAAAATACACTTCCGTGATGATACGTGTTTCTCACAGTAGGTCGCGTTTTCTGTCATGCATGTACATCCATGATGATTTTATGACAGAATCAAGATAGTCATACATGTGCTGTCGTAGAAGTGTTCCATGACATTACCAAAATTATCATCACGGAAGTGTCCACTTCCATGACGATAAATCGCGCGTCACAGTAGTGCTTTCGTCAAGGGTGACCGACACGTGGCATCCACCGTAACGGAACGCCGTTAAGCTATCGGGTCAGGTTTTGGATCCGATAACCTGTTAACATCCCGACCAATGGGGATTTTCCATGTGTAAAATCATCATTGGCTGGAGGAGACACGTGTCAGGTCCGCGTTGGCACAGGTGTCACTCATCCAATGGGTGAGACGCGCCTATGATATGTTGACACGTGGACCGGCCCATCAAGTTTAAATGGGCCGGCCCAACTGAAGGCCCACAAGATTTTGCGGACCATAATGGGCCAGCCCAGCTAAAGGCCCATGAGATTTTGCGGACCATAATGGGCTGGCCCAGCTAAAGGCCCACTAGATTTTGCGGGCCATAATGGGCCAGCCCAGGTAAAGGCCCACAAGATTTTTGTGTGCCATAATGGGCCGGCCCAGGTAAAGGCCCACAAGATTCTTGCGGATCATAATGGGCCGGCCCAGCTAAAGGCCCACAAGATTTCGCTGACATTAATGGGCCGGCCCAAATGTAGGCCCACAAGATTTTGAAGACCCTAGTAGGCCGGCCCATTAACTCGCTGCCATGTTTTGGGCCAAATGCCAGCCCATATTTGATCCGTCCATTAATGGCCTGCCACGCTCCGGGCCTAATAGTGGCCCATATGAGATCCGGCCCATTAAAAGCCTACCACGTTCTAGGCCAAATTATGGCCCAGATCAGGTCCGGCCCTTTAAGAGGCTTTGGGCTCAATTATGGCCCATATCAGATTCGGCCCGTCAACTAGACACTATGCTTTTGGGCCCACTTGCTAAAGGCCCACTTAGTAATTCGGCCTGATATTAGTTTTGGCCTGTTTAGGGCCCGTTTAACATTTCGGCTGAGGGAGTCCTGGATTAGGGGGTGTTCGGATGGCCGGACTATACCTTCAGCCGGACTCCTGGACTATGAAGATGCAAGATTGAAGACTCCGTCCCGTGTCCGGAATGGACTTTCCTTGGCGTGGAAGGCAAGCTTGGCGATACGAATATGAAGATCTCCTACCATTGTAACCGACTTTGTGTAACCCTAACCCTACCCGGTGTCTATATAAACCGGAGGGTTTTAGTCCGTAGGACAACGTACACATCAACAATCATACCATAGGCTAGCTTCTAGGGTTTAGCCTCCTCGATCTCGTGGTAGATCTACTCTTGTACTACCCATATCATCAATATTAATCAAGCAGGACGTAGGGTTTTACCTCCATCGAGAGGGCCTGAACCTGGGTAAAACTTCGTGTCCCTTGCCTCCTGTTACCATCCGGCCTAGACGCACAGTTCGGGACCCCCTACCCGAGATCCGCCGGTTTTGACACCGACATTGGTGCTTTCATTGAGAGTTCTTCTGTGTCATGGCCGTCAGGCTCGATGGCTCCTACGATCATCGATAGCGATGTAGTCCAGGGTGAGACCTTCCTCCTCGGACAGATCTTCGTCTTCGGCGGCTTCGCACTACGGGCCAATTCGCTTGGCCGTCTGGAGCAGATCGAAAGCTATGCCCCTGGCCGTCAGGTCAGATTTGGAAATTTAAACTACACGGCTGACATCCGCGGGGACTTGATCTTCGACGGATTCGAGCCACTTCCGAGTGTGCCGCACTGTCACGACGAGCATGATCTAGCTCTACCACCGAACAGTGCCCTGGAGGCCGCATCTGCATCGGCTCCGACCCTTAATTCAGAGCCAACTGCGTCGATCGAGGATGGGTGGTTGGACGCCACCTCGGGGGCTGCAACCCCAACGGCAATTGAGCCAAGCACCAGCCCCGTACTCTGCGAGACTCGTGACTCCAAGGAGCTGGACTCCTCTCCAGACTCCGAGCCCCCCGCGCCCCTGCCGATCGAATCCGATTGGGCGCCGATCATGGAGTTCACTGCCGCGGACATCTTTCAGCACTCGCCTTTTGGCGATATCCTGAAGTCACTGAAGTCTCTCTCTTTATCAGGAGAGCCCTGGCCGGACTACGGTCAGCAAGGTTGGGGTACGGACGATGAAGAAATTCAAAGCCCACCCACCACCCACTTTGTAGCCACTGTCGACGACTTAACCGACATGCTCGACTTCGACTCCGAAGACATCGACGGTATGGATGCCGATGAAGGAGATGATGAAGAACCAGCGCCTACTAGGCCCTGGAAAGCCACCTCATCGTATGACATATACATGGTGGACACCCCAAAAGAGGGAGATGGCGACGGAACAGCGGAGGATGACCCCTCCAAGAAACAGCCTAAGTGCCGGCGTCAACGGCGCCGCTCAAAATCTCGCCAAAACAAACACGGTGATTCTAGCACGGGAGATAATAATACTCCGGAAAGCGCCGAAGAAAACCCCCTCCAGCAAGATTTAGCACAGGAGGATGGAGAAACCAGCCCTCATGAGCAAGCGGCAGATAGAGAGGTCAAGGACGATAATTATATGCCTCCCTCCAAAGACGAGGCAAGCCTCGACGATGACGAATTCGTCGTGCCAGAGGATCCCGTCGAGCAAAAGCGTTTTCAACGCAGGCTTATGGCCACGGCAAGAAGCCTCAAGAAAAAACAGCAACAACTCAGGGCTGATCAAGATTTGCTAGTCGACAGATGGACTGAAGTCCTTGCGGCCGAACAACATAAACTCGAACGCCCCTCCAAGAGCTACCCAAAGCGCAGGTTGCTACCCCGATTAGAGGAGGAAGCACTTTATGCGGCCGACCGGCCAGCTCGTGGTTGCGACAGAGAGGCCTCTCGGCCCTCCACTCAAGCCGCACCCCGTACCAAGGCACGGGAATACGCGCCGGACTTACGAGACATGTTGGAGGACAAGGCAAGGAAAACAAGATCGATCTACGGATCGCGTGGGTGCCCCACGGCTCGAGACGGTAACCGTCACGCCAGCCACAAATTCGACGGGGCCGAACACAGTAGACAAGGCTCATTGGAGCTACGTCACGATATAGCCCAGTACAGAGGCGCCGCACACCCACTCTGCCTTACAGACGAAATAATGGATCATCAAATCCCCGAGGGTTTCAAACCCGTAAACATCGAATCATATGATGGCACAACAGATCCTGCGGTATGGATCGAGGATTATCTCCTTCATATCCACATGGCCCCCGGCGATGATTTCCACGCCATCAAATACCTCCCACTCAAGCTTAAAGGACCAGCTCGGCATTGGCTTAACAGCTTGCCAATAGGATCAATCAGTTGTTGGGAGGACCTGGAAGCCGCATTCCTCGACAATTTCCAGGGCACTTATGTGTGACCCCCAGACGCCGATGACCTAAGTCACGTAATTCAGCAGCCAGAGGAATCGGCCAGGCAATTCTGGACACGGTTCCTAACAAAGAAAAATCAAATAATCGACTGTCCAGACGCTGAGGCCCTAGCAGCCTTCAAACACAATATCCGTGACGAGTGGCTGGCCCGGCACCTTGGACAAGAGAAGCCGAAATCTATGGCATCACTCACGACACTCATGACCCGCTTTTGCGTGGGAGAAGACAACTGGCTTGCTCGTAGCAACAATATGACCAAGAACCCTGGTAATTCAGACACCAGGGACAGTAGTGGCAGGTCGTGTCGCAACAAGCAGAAGCGCCGCATTAACGGCGACAATGCTGAGGATACGACAGTTAATGCCGGATTCAGAGGCTCTAAATCCGGTCAGCGGAAAAAGCCATTCAAAAGGAATCCTAGGGGCCCGTCCATATTGGACCGAATACTAGACCACTCGTGCCAGATACATGGCACCCCGGAAAAGTCGGCCAATCACTCCAACAGGGATTGTTGGGTGTTCAAGTAGGCAGGCAAGTTAAACGCCAAAAATGAAGACAAGGGGCTGCATAGCAATGACGACGAGGAGCCCCGGCCGCTGAACAACAGTGGACAGAAGGGTTTTCCCCCACAAGTGCGGACGGTGAACATGATATACGCAACCCACGTCCCCAAAAGGGAGCGGAAGCGCGCGTTAAGGGACGTATACGCGGTAGAGCCAATCGCCCCAAAGTTCAACCCATGGTCCTCCTGCCTGATCACCTTTGATCGAAGGGACCATCCCACTAGCATCCGTCATGGCGGATTCGCCGCATTGGTTCTAGACCCAATTATTGACGGATTTCATCTCACTAGAGTCCTTATGGACGGCGGCAGTAGCCTAAACCTGCTTTACCAGGATACAGTGCGGAAAATGGGCATAGATCCATCAAGGATTAAGCCCACCAAAATGACCTTTAAAGGCGTAATACCAGGTGTAGAGGCCAACTGTACAGGCCCAGTCACACTTGAAGTGGTCTTCGGATCCCCGGATAATTTCCGAAGCGAAGAGTTAATCTTCGACATAGTCCCGTTTCGCAGTGGTTATCACGCACTGCTCGGGCGAACCGCATTCGCTAAGTTCAATGCGGTACCGCACTACGCATACCTTAAGCTCAAGATGCCAGGCCCTCGAGGAGTAATTACGTTCAATGGAAACACCGAACGCTCCCTCCGAATGGAGGAGCACACGGCGGCCCTTGCAGCGGAAGTACAAAGCATCCTCTCCAGGCAGTTCTCCAGTCCGGCCACTAAGCAACCGGACACCGTCAAGCGCGCCCGGAGTAACCTACAACAAGACCGCCTGACACGATCCGAGCAGGCGTAGCAATACGGCCCTAACCCCAACCCTCGCAAAAAGGCGACGCCAGTACTTCGCGTACATAACTACGCTCTAGACATACCATGGGTACGGGGGGAGGGGCACCATCACGGCATGCCCAAAACACAGCTTAAACCGTACTAGGGGCTGCCGATTTTTTAATTTTCTCTTACTTTTAGGACTACATCCTTCGGCAGGCCTATTCGGCAGTTCAATTGCCGCACAAACGATGCAAGAACCAGGGACGCAGACAAGCCACGCCGCAGTACGGAACTCCTAGGTGGTCTCTATCACGAGCAGTATACCTGTTCTGCATAATATTCCACAGCTTGCCCCTGGAACGGACATGTTAACTAGTCCAGCCTTCCACTTATCGCATTATTTGTATCGTTCTGCTTTAGTCACAGCCCTTTTTAATAAACAATGCATAGCTTTCGTCTATTTTTGCATTACCTTTTTTCTTTATATATGTTCCTTAACGACATGTTGCACCCATACACGTTGGTACGGCAAAACACGCCAGGGGCTTTAGTACCCCTCAATATGGTGTGAGAAGTCCGAACACTTTAACAAGTGCGGCACCCCGAACTTATAGCATTATATGCATCGGCTCCGAATCATGTCTTGGGTCAATAGTTGGGTTTGCCCGGCTCCTATGTTTTGGTGCCTTACGTTCCACTATATCGGCTAAGGTAGCACTAGGAGAACCACTACGATTGTGCCCCAGTTGAGCTGGGTCGAGCACCTCAGTGGAGAAAGCTAAAACTGACTGTCATGATGAAGCGAGAGCTGGTCGTTGTTCAAGAGGTTTTTTCGAGTCCCTAAAGACTTATGCCGCTTAGGGCGAGGAGCCGGCTCTGTCCGGCCAAGGCGTGGATAGTGCCCCGAACTCGGTCTTCCGAATACCAGGGGCTTCGCCGAAATTTAAAATTATGGAATTCTATGGCTAAGTGAGAGTGTTCACGCATTATAGTCCGATTTCCTTGTTCGTTGGGCTGAGCGCCTCCCTCGAAGGACACAAACATGGGAAAAAGAGCGCTCATGTTTATCCCCGAACACCCCAGCACTAGCGGCATGGGGGCAGAAGCCGACGACTCGCCATCTCTCAGAATTGATAAACAGCCGCACAGAAGGTAATATTTTAAATTCCAACAGCATTGCTTAGCGCATATAAACAAGTTTTCAGCGCACAGGACAAAACGAGCAAGTTTCACTCAAAAATTACATCCCTAGAACATTCATCCGCCACAAGGCGGGCACCTTTCAGAACATCCTTATAGTAATTCTCGGGCTTGCGATGCTCTTTCCCCGGCGGTGGCCCGTCCTTCACCAGCTTCTCAGCATCCAGCTTGCCCCAGTGCACCTTAGCACGGGCAAGGGCCCTACGGGCACCTTCAATGTAGACGGAGCACTTGATGACTTCAAGCCTTGGACAGGCCTCCACCAACCGCCGCACCAGCCCGAAATAGCTCCCAGGCAGAGCCCCTCCAGGCCACAGCCGAACAATGAGGCTCTTCATGGCCTGTTCGGCCACCTTGTGGAGCTCGACCAGTTGCTTCAGCTGGTCGCTCAGGGGCACAGGGTGTCCGGCCTCAGCGTACTGAGACCAGAACACCTTCTCCGTCGAGCTGCCCTCCTCGGCTCGATAGAATGCGGCGGCATCGGACACACTCCGGGGAAGATCTGCGAATGCTCCTAGAGAACTCCAGATTCGGGTAAGTAACAAGTAACTCATGTTTATGTGTTTGCTTTGCATAAAGAATGCCTTACCCGCCGCTATCTTCTTCACCTCATCCAACTCCTGGAGGGTCTTCTGGGATTCGGCCTTGGCAGATTTAGCATTTGCAATAGCCACCGCGAGCTCGGACGCTTGTGTCTTCGAGTCAAGCTCCAAACTCTCATGTTTTAACATGAGAGCCTAGAGCTTTTGCCGCACCTTGCCAACCTCGGCCTCATATTTCTCCCGCTCGGTGCGCTCCGAGGCCGCACTCTTCTCAGCCTCGACCAGCGCTTGCTTAAGGGTTGCCACTTCAGATGTGGCCCCTACAATAGCCACAATAATCCTGTCATTCTTTGCAATTGCACCTTTATATATATTTTTAACAAGGTATTTCTTACCTTCATTGTCCTCTAGCTGCTTCTTGGCACGTTCGAGCTCTTGCTCGGACCGCTCGAGGTTCTGCTTTAGCGCGTCCACTTCCGCAGTCAGTGCGGCGGACGCAAGCAGGGAAACCTGCATATGCATATTGACTCATTTTGTTAGACTCCTGTGAATTCTATTTGATCCTCTATTCGGCTTTTCTTCCCGAACGCCAAACAGAGCATCAGGGGCTACTGTCTATGCGGTACTATTATTTACACATTCTTTACTTACCTCAAAGCCTGTCAAAAGGCTAGTACAAGCTTCAGTCAGTCCGCTCTTGGTGGACTGAACCTTCTGGACCACCGCACTCATAATAGCGCGGTGCTCCTCATCGATGGAGGCACCTTGGAGTGCCTCCAACATATTGTCCGGCGCCTCCGTTTGGACGGGGGCCGCTGGCACGGTGGACTTGCTCCTCTTGGAAGGACGTCCCCCGCCGGACTCTGGAACCTTTGAAGGTTCCGGAGCGGTGTCCGGCCTAGAGCCGGACTTGGAACCCTGAGGGGTTTCATCCCCTTTACTCCTGGAGTCCGGGAGGTCGCCTTGCGGCGCCTCCAGGACCACCTCCTCCCGGCTTGGAACCTGTTGAGACAACACTTCGGTGTCGTCCGTAGGGCGGGGGGAGGAAGCCGTCGGAAGCGAGTTCACATCCGACGAGTCCAGTGAGCCGCTCGACGACGCGTCGAGCCGGTCTTTGGGTGGGCTGCATAAACATATTCGACATAAGGGAAAGCTGTGCAATAAACGAATACTATGAATTACTCTAGTATCCGGATACTTACGATTTGGCAAGGGGCTTGGCCCTAGGCGCCCACTCCTCTCCGCCATCGTCAGCGTCGGTGGAGCAGTCCGGAGGAAGGGTTTTCCCCTTCTTGGACCCTTCGGCCTCCCCAGTTGGGGCGGCCTTCCTTTTCTTCCCTTCCCCCGCTGGAGGGGGAGGGGTCTCTTCTTCCTCCTCCTCGTATTCACGAGAGGAGTGCGTCTTGGATTCGTCGGATGATGAATCCGACACCTCCGGGCGTCGGGCACTCTTTCGAGTCCCCGTGGCCTTCTTCTTGACCTTCTTCTCCGGCACCACATAGGGTGCCGGAACCAGCAGCTTCGCCAAGCGAGCATCCGCTGGGCCTTCGGGCAAAGGAGCCAGACAGTTGATCTGTCCAGAGGTCACCTACCAATCCTGTCAAAGGTAAGGGAGTTTAGATCCCGCATGGAGTCAAACTATGAAAAAATTGATACCCTGTAAAAGGAAAAAACAGCTTACCGCGAGAGCGTGATGCTGCGCACTGAATCCGCAATCCTCAGTAGCGGATGCGGGAGCCTCAGCGCCCTTGAAAAGCACCTTCCAGGCATCTTCGTACGTCGTGTCGAAGAGCCTGCTCAGAGTTTGGTGCCGCGCCGGGTCGAACTCCCACAGGTTGAAAGCCCGTTGTTGGCACGGGAGGATCAAGCGGATGAGCATAACCTGGACTACGCTGACAAGTTTGAGCTTCTTGTCCACCAGGGTTTTGATGCATGTTTGGAGTCTGGTTAGCTCTCCTTTTTTACCCCACGATAGGCCCGTCTCTTTCCAGGATGTGAGCCACATTGGGGGTTTGGACCGGAACTCGGGGGGTGCGACCCATTCGGCGTCGCGCGGCTCGGTGATGTAAAACCACCCCGATTGTCACCCCTTCAGGGTCTCCACAAAGGATCCCTCGAGCCAGAGGACGTTGGCCATCTTGCCCACCATGGCGCCTCCGCACTCCGCCTGGCTACCGCGCACCACCTTCGGCTTGACATTGAAAGTCTTGAGCCAGAGCCCAAAATGGGGGCAGATGCGGAGGAAGGCCTCGCACACGACGATAAACGCCGAGATGTTGAGGACGAAGTTCGGGGCCAGATCGTGGAAATCCAGGCCCTAGTAGAACATGAGCCCCCGGACAAATGGGTGGAGAGGGAAGCCCAGTCCGCGGAGGAAATGGGGGAGGAACACCACCCTCTCATGGGGCCTAGGGGTGGGGATGAGCTGCCCCTTTTCGGGGAGCCGGTACGCGATGTCGTTAGACAGGTATCCGGCCTTCCTCAGCTTTTTGATATGTCCCTCCGTGACGGAGGAGACCATCCACTTGCCTCCCGCTCCGGACATGGCTGGAGAAGGTTGAGGTGGGGAATGCGTACTTGGGCGCTGGAGCTCAAGTGCGCAAGAATGGATAGGCAAAGGAGGAAGAAGGCGTAGGTGAAAAGGTGGATCTTTATCCCCTTATATGGGTGGACGCAACTACATGTCCCCACCAGCCTGGTAAAACTCGCTTATCTCCAAGCGCCGTAATCGATGGCGCGGTTGGGTTACCCACGCCCGTATTGATGAGAATCCCGGGATAAGGGGACATGATCTCTGCTTTAACAAGATGTGCCAAGGAAACCGCCTCGCATAACGCGCTGAGATGGGACAGAAAAACGGTTCGAATAAAAGCTTGGCCGTAGTGTGATGTCACACTATGGAATACGTCAGCAGATTAGATTTGTGTAAATATTATTCTCTCTATGGCAATATGCGGAAACTTATTTTGCAGAGCCGGACACTATCTTTGTGTTCAAAATCTTCTATGAAGTACTTGGAGGAGGAACCCGCCTTGCAATGCCGAAGACAATATGCGCGTCGGAACTCGTCGTCATTGAAGCCTGGTTCAGGGGCTACTGAGGGAGTCCTGGATTAGGGGGTGTTCGGATGGCCGGACTATACCTTCAGCCGGACTCCTGGACTATGAAGATGCAAGATTGAAGACTCCGTCCCGTTTCCGGAAGGGACTTTCCTTGGCGTGGAAGGCAAGCTTGGCGATACGGATATGAAGATCTCCTACCATTGTAACCGACTTTGTGTAACCCTAACCCTACCTGGTGTCTATATAAACCGGAGGGTTTTAGTCCTTAGGACAACGTACACATCAACAATCATACCATAGGCTAGCTTCTAGGGTTTAGCCTCCTCGATCTCGTGGTAGATCTACTCTTGTACTACCCATATCATCAATATTAATCAAGCAGGACGTAGGGTTTTACCTCCATCGAGAGGGCCCGAACCTGGGTAAAACTTCGTGTCCCTTGCCTCCTATTACCATCCGGCCTAGACGCATAGTTCGGGACCCCCTACCCGAGATCCGCCGGTTTTGACACCGACATCGGCCCTATATTAATTTCGGCCTGTTAAAAGCCCGTCATATAGTTGGGCCTAACCACGGCCCGGTTTGCATCTGGCCTGCTCGCAGCCGATATCTGATTGGGCCAAACAAGGACCGAGACAATTTTGGCCTATTAAAAGCTCGTGATTTGATTCGCACAATCATTGGCCGGGGTTCATTTCGGGCTGCTGCCGGCCCGTGAGCTGTTCGACACGTTTTAGGCCCAACCTACATCGTGATTGCATGACGGCCCGATTATGTACCGTAATTTTACGGTTTGGCTGGTTTACTGCGAAGACAGGATATATATATACAGTAAAATAACTGCAGCATCGTGAATAAGAAAAAACCTAGACTATACAATAAAGAAATTACGGCATATTACATCCACTGGGCATCAAAGTTCGCCACTATGATAATAAAGCACAAGCAGACAACAGATTACATACACTGGGCATCAAAGATCGCCACCAGTGCAAATAAACACGCTGACAAAATAATATACAAAACCGACAACACTTCAATAGAGTTCAAGAAAGGTTAGCCCTGCTGGGGAGCTGCAGCGCAAGCAGCTGAGCAAGATGATGAGACCGCGCTTGTTCAACACTTATATCTTCCTCACTCTGAAGGATAAACAAGCAGACAGATGACAGATTTTGCACATAAAAGTATCAGTGCTGACAATTCATCACATTTCTTACTGACAAATAAAGTGACACAGTTTAAAATTGCATTAACACAATATGGTATTGTTTAGGTCAAGACATGGCAGGAAATGACATTGTGAAGGAGTTGGCAGCTTCACGACACCACTGGATTACAGATCAAGAACTCATAAGTATCAATGGTTAGTGTGCTGTCAATTTATACCATTTCAGATTGGCAAATAAAGAGACGGGTTAAATAATAGTAGAATGATATGACATAGTTCATAGTTAAGACATTGCAGAATATGACATTATGCTGTAGTGGGTAGGTTCACCACACCACTGGATTACGGATGAAGAACAGAAGCATACATGCAGTGCAAAAGAAGATCACTTGCTCTGTATAGTTTAATTTACATGGTATGAAGAAGGAACTTGGTTGTACAACTGAAAACTTAAATTGATAAAGGATAAACTTTTGTTTATGAACTACATAATAAACTTTAAACAAGCAATTTGATGCAAACACCAAAAATAAATAGCTGTTGCAGTCATGCCTAACCAAATATATACAACAAAGTTTGAAGGCTTGGGATGGACAAACTTACATTATTGGTGAAGACAGGCTCTATAAAGGCCTTGTCCATGCTGATGGGGGGGCAATTCAAGAAGTTTACCACAGAATCTTCTTCAAAAGCATTGCCTTTATTCTACATTTTATTAAGAGTAAATATAGATGTGATAATATACGAAAAAATGGAGAATATTTAAGATAAGATGAAGAGTGATGCTACATAACCAAGTAGCTATAAATGTAAGTGCAGCGATACAGGCAAAAGGTACAGCCAAGAGCAATGCACAGCTAAACTTCTTCAGTACCAACCTTATGGTAAGAGTAAATATAGATCTGATGTGTAGAAAATGGAGGGCAGTGGAAAATAAGCTGGAGAGTGATGGTACATGAACAACTACCTGTCATTATGAGTACACTGATAAACGACAGCATGTACTTACAAGAACAATGCAGAGCTAAAAAACATTGGCATTGGATATATTCTACACTAATGTAACCATTCATACAGATCAGATAATATGGAGCAAACAATTGATAAGCAAGCTATCATGCATACCACTGTCACATAATGAACCAGGTATGTATCCAAGTACAGTGATACAGGACAACATGTACTAACAAGAGCAAAGCAGCAGGCAGCATATTTGCGATATCCTATCGTTCTTGTCAAACCAGAATTGTTCTTCGAGCAGATTTCCTGCAAAAAAGATCCATAAGGCACATGTGGAAAAGTAGAAGTTCAAATTGTCAGGTGATTTCATAGACAATACCTCATCCTGGGAACGAGACCAGTGCATAACAAGGTTTTTCCATTCAATGTCTTCTAAATTTAGCACAGGAGACTTCACCGGAAATTCGTTTATAGACTTGCCATCAAAGTGTGATTTCCTCAGGTAACACCGATACTGCTGCAGTGCTTCCTTGAAAAGCACAAGCAAGCTTTGCTCGTCATGACTATCCAGATTGACCCTTGCCTAGTTACAACAATGTAATGTAAATCATTGATGTGTTCAATCAGCAGAAAACAGGAAAATAATAACCATGAATAATAGCACTTACATGTAAGTTGGACAGGAAGATGTGAAAATGGTGTTTGTCTTCACAATAATCTTCCCATGATGGGAATATATGCACGTAGTCCCTAACAACATTGAAAGCATTGTCTCTTAAACTGGGAATAAATGGAATGGGGTTCCAATCTGCAGGAATTGGCCGTCTCTGCAGTTGGGATAGGTCTTTGGCCGGTGGACTTGCTGTACTTTTTGCTGGAGTGGGATTTTTCTGTGGTACAGCTGGTGCTATGGCAAATGAAATCGGTATACATTTTGCTAGAGTGCAGGTCCTGTGTGGTGGGGCTAGTGGTGTGGCCAGTGAAGTATGGGTACAGTCTGCTGGAGTCGGTCCTACATTTTGTGTCACTGGTTGTACAACCAATATAAGTGGGGTGCTGTCTAATTTCTCCGGCACCACCACGTTTTTCAAGGACTTTGCTGGTGCTCCTTCAGGTTCGGCAATCACCCTCTTCCTTTTTGATGTCTGATGCACAAGAGCATCATTTAAGTGGAAAAACATGGTATGATGACAGATGGAATATGTATTCATAATGGATGGGCATGGCATCTCGACATATATGATGAGTAAACTAAGCAGATGGCGGTGCAACAAAGTAGAAGAAATGCAAGACAACATATGCAAGATACCCGTAATCAATAAAACATTGCCAAATTAGAATAGGCACCTTGATGGGTGAACAGGACAGGCCATCTGCTTTTGACTCCTCGAGGTTAGAATAGTCATTAGGATCATATTCTGAACAAGAATCAATAGGTGGGGAGCGTATGAGTTTCATTACATCCAGAATAGCACTCAATGCCTTGGTGCCAATTTTGTAAGTCATTGAAGTGTTTAGCTTCAAGAGTGGACTGCTGCTAGTGCGACACAAAGCAGTTACACAGATCATAGTGTAGATATAACGGGAATACCTTAAGCATCAAAGTAAAATCAGCAAAGTGGAACTTGCTGGAATATATGTGCTAGTATTGCCGGTACGGCTAGAAAGGCTTCGGATACCAGCTCTCTTCAAGTGAAGGTGCGGTACTGTTAATATCAGTGTAACTCTCAAAGGCGACACAGCTCCCTGCATTTCCTTGCTATTCTTATAGGATTCAAGTGGGCAGGCCACTACAAATCCTATTCCTATGTTTAAAAGATCCTGCGAATCAAAGAGGCTCAAAGTGTCCATCACAACCGACCGTATAGACCTCTACGTTGCAAATGTCCCTGCTCATCTTCAGTACAAGGAACATAATGTACTACTATCATACTCCCTCCGTTCCAAAATATAAGTCTTGGCAGAGATTTCCACTATGGATCACATACAGATGTATCCAGATACATTTTAGAGTGTAGATTCACTCCTTTTGCTCCATATGTAGTCCATGGTGGAATCTATACAAAGACTTGTATTTAGGAACGGAGAGAGTACATATTAAAGAAGAACGGAAGAGGAACATGGTAAAGAAGAGCAAGAAGATTTTGGATATTAAAATGTTGGTTGCGCAGTGCCCACACATGATGAACCAGAGCGCATTAAGAATGCAACTCCCAGCTGTCTCTCGACCATTTCAGGCGGTTGGATGAAGATCCTACGTCTCCTAACCCTTCTTCTTCCTCGTCTCTGATTCTTCCCATACAGAACACCGCACCCCCACCGCCTGTGTTCCTCCGCCACCCCCACCCCCCACCGCCGCCCCAACCCCCACCCGCGTTGAGTTTTCTTCGTTCGACGAGGCCCCACAACCACCCGAGCCCCTTTGATCCACCGGCGAACTCCGGCGAGCTCTAAAAAATCGACTGACCCAATTTTGAAATTTAGTCTACTGTGATTTAACTAGTGTGGAATATAAAAGGGGAAAACCATAAGCATTGGGAGTATATTGTTGAGCGTGCCATGGCGGATTTGAAGGTGCAAACCGGACAAAGGCAACTTCGCAACCAAGACAAGAAATCAGAGTAAAGCAGTGGCGATCTATTTTCTTGCTGCGATAAATAAGTTGAGCAGATACGAAAGAGTACCGCCTCTGGTGCGGAGCCGTGTACGCATCTGCTGAGAATTTGATGGTGCTGCGGTAGCGATGGCTGTCGGCGGCGTGGAAGCAGATCTAGGAGGGTAGACGGTGGTGGCGGGGCGCGATGGACGAGACAGTCGTAGGAGCGACGCCAGCAAGGTGGACGACAGCGGGGATGAAGCGAGAGGACGGGATGCAAGGATCCCGGTCCGAAGCCGTGGATGAGAGAGGTAGATCTCTTGTAATGGACGGCGGCGTCGGGGTATCAGCTCCAGCATGGTGGAGGAGGATGGCGGTGGATGGGGTGGTGGACGGAGGAGGGTGGGGTGGAGAGGGTGTTTTGGCGCCCATGGAGTAGGAATGGGGAAAAGGGAGGTAGAGAGGAAGGGGGGAACCATGTATTCAGGGCGCGCTTGTCTCAAATGTGAGGAAATTTACAAACTTAGCCCCCGTTTCAAATTTCTACTACATCACAGCAACATTAGTCGGTTGGGGATAGGACAGTAATCTCGCATACACCGAATATTTGCCGATGATAGTTTGTTTTTGTCGCCCATGATGTATGAATATGAATTGGGGAGGGAGTCGATTTCGGCCGAGGACACACTGTGTTTTGGCGCCCACCGTGTATGAATTCGGGTGAGAGGCGGTTACGTCACGTTTGGGTGAAATTACAAACCTACCCCTATCGAAACCTATAGAAATCCAGCAGATAGGCTTTGCGTGGCAGGGATAGGCAGTAGTGATTTCCATCTCGCGGATTTTGGTTTCGGGCGGTTACTGCGACTTCCCCCACTTCGTTCAAATTTTGTAGAGTGCATGTTTACCGTGACAACTCAATTAAAATCTCGTTTGTATTCTATTTTTTTCGGGCAGGATCCATTTTCAATTGGAATTACATTCTATATACATCATTTTTTATATATACTTTCAAAAGCACAACACCGTTTATACATAAATATGGTTTACAAATGGCATGATCTCAGATTCATAAGGTTGTATCCATCAATTTGGATTTTCAAATATTTGAAACCACTTTATGTTGAAATCCAATGTATGCATTCCTCGCTAACTGTCTCCAATTAATGTGTGTTTCATGCAGTTTTTTTACTTCTCAAACATGTATAATGTGTTTCACACACGCAACATATAGTGTAATCCCATTTAGACATTAATTGCATATAAACCATGCATTGTTTGTAATTGAAGAATCTATGGATCACCAATATTGATAAACTATATAACATTACATGTGTGCCCAAATTCAAATGAATATGCATGTTTGATACACCAATTTGCGTTATGATATTATCGATGTCGTGATCTCCAGTTTAAATATACGAATCCCCTTTAATCCAGATATTTGTCTCATATAGCTATCACTCATGCTTAT
Source organism: Triticum urartu (assembly GCF_056163025.1). Lineage (NCBI taxonomy): Eukaryota > Viridiplantae > Streptophyta > Magnoliopsida > Poales > Poaceae > Triticum > Triticum urartu. Next base: position 481,033,529 of record NC_141876.1, on the reverse strand, counting down.
ATAGGACTATCTCTCTAGACCTATACGCGTTCATCGTCTCTCAGGTATCTCTCGTGCTACCTGTATGTCGACAATGATCTTTTATCTTCGTAACACACTGACGGTACTCTCTCCCTCGACCTTCATCACTCTATCTCTCTCTAAGTATATCTCGCTCCCTGCTATGTGTCTCTAACTATGATTCTCCATGTGGAATCTCTTTCTCTCACACAAACACAAAATTTTGTCTCCCGGGGTCTCATTTCTCTCTACTATTCCCATGTGTGCCACTCGCACACCCCTCATACAGAGATGTCTTTCGCTCCTTAGATATGAGAACCTAAGACTCTTCCTCTTCAATATCTCTTTCTCACACACAAACACAAACTCTGTCTCCCAGGGTCTCATATTTCTCCATTGTTCTCTTGTATGTCGCTCACACACACCCTCTCTCCCTAGAGATATCTTGCGTTCCCTCGTATGTCTCTCTAGCTATCACTCCCGTTGTGAAATATCTTTCTCTCTCGCAGACACAAAACTCTGTCTCTCTGGATCACATTTCTCTCTGATATCCGTTTGTATGGGACTCACATGCACCCTCTCTCTATCTCTCTCACACCCACACACATAACCCAGCCTTCTGATCCACTCGACTCCTATCTCTAACGCACACTAGCTAGCATCTTTATCTTTTTATTTATCTGTTTCTCCATCAACCTTCTTTCTCGCCCTCACTCTTGATTCCTATCACGCACACTACATATGTTTCTCTCTACATGCAGTCAAGTGCCCTCTCACACACATATATAACTTCACCCTTTGAACCACCCGACGGTCATCTCCAACACCCAAACTAGCGGATGTCCCTCTAGCTAGCATCTCCATCTCTGTATCTATCTGTAGTTTCTCCGTCAAAATTTCTTTCTCGCACGGAGTCTTGCTTCCTATCACTCGCACTATATATGTCTCTCCATACATATGCATTTATAGGTTGGTCTCTTTTGCACAATAGTTGCGCCCCACTCCCTCTGCTCGCCATAGATGCATGCTCCAACCCACGCCACTATCTCTTAAAGGAAAAAACACATGCTCAATTGTCGGGCCTTCTTCCCTGCATTCTCACATGCATGCATATTGTCATACCGATCCGTCTCTCCCATGTCGTTGATCTTATGACTTATGTCTTCTTTCTTTTACCTCGATCATGCGCGCGCGCACACACACATCCCACGTATACATGTATACCTCTCACACATGCACGTTCAAGGTCTCTATGTCTCCATACGTAGTTAACTACCCTCAATGCTAGCGCCACATCGAATCGTTCTCCTCTTTTGTGCACATAACTTCTGCCTGGATGGGTAAAACACACACTCATACTTAACAATCTCCTTCTAGCTACCCCCCCCCCCCCCCCCCGCCTCTCACTCTTCCCCTATATCCCCGAAACCAATAAGACCATCCCTTTGTTTAATTCCCGCCTACATGCACCATCAATATATAGTAGTCTTCCTCGGTGTCTCTCGAACAAACACGTTCTCTCGATGTCGACTCCTCTCACGCGCACACACCTTCTCTTCCTTCTCTACGGGAATTTTCTCTCTCGCACCCCATCGTTGGTGGCCTCTGCCATACACATCACCTCTCTATGATGAAGCCATGCACACTTAAATTACATCCACCACAGAGGACCCCGCGACACACACACACACGCAAGCACCCCCCCACACACACACACACTAAGACTCCATCTCTCTCTCTCACACGCACACACACAAACACACACACACACACGCACGCACACCCCCCACACACACTAAGACTCCATCTCTCTCTCACACACACACAAACTAAGACCCCATCTCTCTCTCCTCTCTCTCTCTCTCACACACACACACCACACACACACACTAAGACTCCATCTCACACACGCATGCTCTAGGCGGAGCATTTGTTCCTACCACCCTTCATCCAACCATACCCGTATGATAAAGAATCACCTTTATTTACTTGCATAACATGGAAAAATTCCACTTTACTTTAGTAGTCAGCAAACTTATCATAAGTACCCTTATAAAAAAAATGAGTGGGCGGTGATGGTGTGCCTGCCATCTTGTAATATAGACCGTATGATCTATATCTGAGGATAGAAAGCAAACTATGATAATTATACAAAAGAAACCCGCACCTCTCTCCACATAATTATCTCCCACAACCTCATTGCTCAACAATTAAAAAAGGAATAAGTCTCTGGAACAATCTAGCATGCATGGTGGCCGCTGCCGCCTGCCGGCGCCGTCCATCCCCATGCCTCCGCCCATTCCGACGACCGGTCACCACCATGCTCCACTCCTCCTTGCCTTATCTCTCATCTTTCATTTTTTCGATGACATTCTCGAGATACCAGTTTTTCGATAAAATTCTCGAGATATCATTAGTTTTTACAGATGGGATTACTCCTGCATGGGTCAATCACAACAGGTGTTTTGTAAAAAAATGCATATTGATGTTCCCTGATATGCACGAGAATCTTGCTTGTAATTATATAACGCAAATCACGAGTAGGAAGTGACATTTTTTTGACACAACCACGTTAACATGGCCACGTAAATCACTAGCTAAAGTAAATACCATTATACTTATATCCCGATGCAAAAGGTTGAGTACATGTCCGAAGAGTAGAGTCGCACACACGCACTCTGTATCTCAGAATCTCTCTCACACACACACCAGTTACGTGATGCCCACTTAAGCAGACACGTATGTTACAATTTGTGCACCCGCGGGTACACGTGATGCTGCGCATTTATTTAAGCCGGAAGGCGAACCCAAACAGTAGCTGCATTCATTCCCCTTCCGCTGCCTCTTCTCTGGTTGCCGTCGCCCGGTAGCCATGGGCCGGCCGAAGGTAACAACATACACCATACTCCCGCCGGAGCGGCGCTTTAATATGGAAATTTTAGTGGTCATGCATGCATCTTTTTGTGCTAGCACTCCTCTATAAGGGTTGACCGGTCGCTTCCCGCGGGCGGTGGAAGAGGAAGGAGAAGGGAAGCAGGCTGTGGAGTAACGTTTTTTACCACAATTTCTTAGGAAACTGAGTGCAATAATTGAGTAGTTTTGCAAACTACCAGTACTACACCTGAAACGGTTCAAAACCTATACTCCCTTGCCAGCGCGCGCTTCCCGCGTGAAACGGTCAGCGTCGCCCTGGAGCGTCAGTGCCGCATTAATGCCCGGCCAGAGCGGATGCGACCTCTCACTGGCGCCGGCTTTGAAGTAGCGCGACGGCCGAGAGACCGCCGCTTCCCGGTGCACGCGACTGCTCCGCGTCAAGAATGGTCATAGGCCCTGTTTGGATCCATGGGTTAGAGTTAGTTTGAGCTAGTTTGGGCTCAAATAGCCCTAAAGTATCCAAGCATGAGGGTTTAAATTGGAGCAAGTTGCACTGAACCCACCAAAAAAAAAACTATCCCACCCAAGAGGTGCTTACTGGAGATAGTTCTCATTGGGACCACTGAAAAATCACTTTTCTCTCTCCATGAAGTGCATTTATTGTCAATCTAACCCTGTCACCCAAACAGCTCTTTGGCTACAGTTAGTTCATGGTTAGTCATGAGTTAGTCTAACGTCTAGCTAAGTTAGAGTATCAAACAAGAGCAATATAGGACATGCAAGTTGCTCAAAGCATACATGCAAATTCATACGTGAAATGATTTTTTTTTCTTTTTGAAAACGGAAGGTGAAAGGATTTTTTTTAGAATGCTCTTGGCATGTCGCTAACATGTGATAGTTAACCGACCTCAATGGATGACAGAAACGCTAGCCCGCCGCACTTTGATAGAGACGAGGAGGGAGAAGCAATACAGGCTGCTGGATTACTAGAGATAGGTGTCGCACGGAAGCCAAGAAATATGGTGATAGCATGGGTTAGCCATGTACTAGTATGATGTAACTACACTGGGCTGCCGTGTTTCGTACTCTTCCAGTCCACTGTGGAGATGATTGGTTAATTTTATATCGCTGAATAATATTAAATATTATGAGTGCAGACGCTCCACCACGAGGTTCCTTGCTCCTTCTCGGTCGTCCGGAATCTATGTTCTTCCACTCTATTTTTTTACATGAGCTTTGTTCATCCTTTTGCCAACGCGCGAGACATCTAACATCAAGGTGCACGTGTTATGCAAGGATCGTTCCATCTATATGAAGAACACGTGGGACTGGAACTACGAGACGGGCATGTACCCAGGAGTGGACGTACGAACCTGAGTAATGTAGCGCAGTAAGTGAAGTAGAAAGGCACAAATGGTATGAACATGCGTGGCATATAGGGTGTGTTTGGTTGCGTTCTCGTCTCAGCATAGTTGTTCCCTCTTCATGCAAGCTCAACTCAACACCCCTCTTCATGCATGCTCTCTTCATGCATGCTTCTAGTGTATTTGTGCTAAACTAGTGTGGACTCATGCACCCTCCATACACTCTACCAAACACCCAAAAGTAGGTCGAGAAGGGAACTCTTGGGCGGCATTTGTCTCTTACTACGTACTACCACTAAATGTTGTACGTGCAAGGCACGGTGATGTTATGGAGTACGTGCCTAAGTACTCTACTACTACTATATTAGTTGGAGGCACATATTAACTTTTATATTTGTTTACATGTATGCCCCGAGACCTTCCAACTAGACGTATCTTTCTCTCCAGGTTGCACTTTGTATCGTTCATACCACTAAGTACTACTACGTGTGGTCTCCGACCTAGAAGTGGAAGAAGTGGAGACGCTCTACCACGCTGTTTTTTTACGCTGGGCTCTACCACGCTGTTCATGTCCCACTCCTTTCGCTGACGTGTGGGACATCCAGCACGTGCCATGTTTGGCACCCTTTGTCATAAGAGTTGAAACGCTAGCATTCATCAGAAATAAAAAATAATTATAAATCGGTAGTGATACTATTTTTTGCGAACCAATCAGCAGTGATACTATACCACGCGGTTTCCTTGCTCCTCGATATCGGAAAGAATACTTCCGTTCGCCAACATGTGGGATGTCGACCATCCTGGTCCACTTGCCATGCACGCATAACTCCAAGGGAGAGTCACCCAGGTCGTCGTGCCGCAGTAACAATGACTAATGAGCCGTCAAATCACAGGCCCACTTCCCACTTTGAAGTTGCTCGGACGAAGGAACCATCATGACTTCATTGAATTCCGCTTCTTGAAGAAAACTACTGTACCAGCAGTACTGCTAGCTACAATAGTTACTCCAACAGAGGCCTCCTTTCGTTCATAGGATAGGAATATGAAAATCATAGGAAGTGAGATGACATGCATCTCAATTCCTATAGAGAAAGAGATGCCATTTGATGCTTAGGATAGGAATTTTCCATTTAGTCTAGGCTAATGTGCTGGTAATTTGCTCTAAAAACTACAATAGTAACTAGTAGTATTGGTACATGCTCATACTCAGACACAGACACACACACACACTAACTACTAGTACTACTACTTCTCACATGCAAGCCAGACGCCGTCGTTCTCCTTCCCGGCTTTGTCGGCGACACCCCACCGTGCTTGGACCTCCGCCGACCTCTCCGCAGCAGCGCGTGCGTCCTTTTCTTTCTTGCGGTGGCGGGCCTCTCTTTTCTTGAGTGCTTTCTAACTTTTCCGCTCCCTTTGTGCGGCTTTGGCCGCCTCTTGCTCTACCGCCCATTTGGCCTTGGCATCTTCAAATTCCTCCCACATAGTTGTGAGGTCGCGAGCGGCGATGAACTCGGCATGGCGGGATGCCATCTCTTTCCTACCATTTTGTGTGCGGTCGTGGGAGGCGAGGAACTCGGCGCAGCGGGATGCCATCGCTGCCTTACCGGTTAGTGTGCGGCGCGGTGGCATGAACGACGCTTGGTGAGAGCTTTGGGGTGGAGTGGCCGGACAACCGTATAGTGCATTGGTTTGTCAAGAGCTCAAGGACAGAAGACGAAGCAAATTTGGATTCCCCTTCAATCCTGGTCATTTATTACCGAGTAAAATGCATTGGTGGTCATCGAACTTGTCTTGATAGCTCACTTTGATCATTGTATACGAGATATGGTGATTATACGGTCACTTGCTCAGCGTATAGCTCCGTATTTGTCTGGTTGACCAGTTAAACAGTCCGCATGCGCCTCATCAGCTCGTGTTCTTTATCTATCTACGCGGGCCTACCTGTCAATGGAGAAAGAAATACTGTAAAAACCAAAATTATGCGTATGTGGGGAATCAAACCACGGACTCGTCGCTGCAACGCACCCTCGTCAGCCAAATGAAAATGAAATACTTCGCAGCAGACACTCACGCTCACGCTGTCAAAGTATGCTAATGCATGCATGTCGCCCTCTAAATCAAAGTCCTGCTCATGGCGCAACGCAAACGGCGAGCCCATCACCTGCGCGCCCCGGCGGTGCCTGACATTACTGTTTAGACGTTTGATGGAGGCCTACGCGAACGCCGAGCATGTATTCACCTAGCTCAACACCAACAGTCATACTCGGACCGCCTTGCTCATGTATATCGTCCATCACAACGACAATCTATAAAACAACCTAAGCTAGAGAGGGTACTATGGTAGTATGGTACGGAGTATGTACTATCGTGAGCGACCGATCTTAGTGCCACTGCACACCGAAACCCCTTCCATCGCTAGCGCGCGCTTCCCGCCTGAAACGGTCACCGTCTCCCCAGAATGTCAATGCCGCATTCACCGGACTTAACTGCAGGTGCAATTGGTGTGTCACTGACATGCGGGCCAGATGCCCGTTGGGCCCACATGTCAGTAACCCAAACACATCTGCAGTTAAGTCACTGAAGTAGCGTCCGCATTCACGCCCGACGAACCAACTCCGGCGCCAGTTGTCCATCCGTCTGCCGCGGCTCATTGCCATTCGCCCGCTATATTAACTTGAGCCCCACCTCCCAGCCATAGCCAAAGACCCACACTTATTCTCCTCCGGTCCCTTCCTTCTGTCGGCACCACTTCAACCATGCCTCCCGGCGCTCCAAAGCTCTCTTGGACGTACTGTCGCAGGAGCAGACGAGGGACATCGGCGGCTCCGCTCTGGGCGCGCTCCAAAGCTCTCTTCGACGTACTGTCGCAGGAGCAAACGAAGGAGATCGCCGGCACCCCCCCGACCGCCCTCCACCGCCACGACCACGAAGCCGGCACGCATGTGCGGGCACAGCCAGCAGCGAGGAAGAGTAGTACATGGTAGGTCGCTGCCGCTCTGGTCCCGGGAAGGCCACCGCTACTCCACTCAGTCGACGCCAATCTTGGTGGGGTAAACATCGGCGGCCGATTAGCCGCTTGACGGTGATGTGGAGGTGGAAATCTTCAGAACCTTGTGCTCCGGAGGAGGAGGTTATCGAGGCGAACGAGGAGGAGGCAAAGGCAATGGCCGACTTCCTCGGGTTCATGGCCGGACATGGTGGTCGGGCGCCGGCGATCGTTTGGATTAGGTTTATAGTAGGTTTTAGTATGGTTTGTGCGAAATATGTAATGAATTTCGTCCAGTTTGTAGGAAAAGTTTTCGAAATGTAATGAATTTCATCCGGTTAATTTGAAATTTGCTTTGTTTGCACGAATTTCGTCCGGTTAGTTCATATAGTTGTCGAAAGGTATGCGGGCAGCATCAGATGGCATCCATCAGTGTCCTCGGACAGATGCCGGTGTAAATTTGTGGGCTAGCGCCGGAGATGCCCTAACTATCATGCTATAATCGCTAATAATCCTCCATTATTTGGCACGGAACAGTTATCCCTCAATCAAAATTAGATCCGCGGTGTTTCGCACTCCTCCCGCGTAAGAGTGTAAACTCTTGCTTACATAAAAATGGAGCAAGTGGATGGCACTGTAGCACGTCATATCACTCGAACTAGCCCGCCTAACGAGCAGGAAAGCACCGCCCTCGTCATTTTGTTCTGGATTTCTATCGATCGAAAGCGCGAAAATGTTACGCTTCGCAAGTTCTAAAGGAAAAGGCGGCACACTTACGACTCGTATGCATCGCAACCCCGACAGTCCGGCTCTCACGCCACTCACCAGAGGGGACACGCGTTGTCTTGCAGTTTCACTGACATGTGGGACCATAATTGAATAAACCGTCGATAGCCGAAATCTAATCGCTCGGCGGGCGTCAGCTGAGAAGAGAGAAACGGGGGAGGGAGAAGAGATCGCCCGCCCGCCGCGCACGGACTCCAAGAAATATATGGTGATAATGTGAGGTGGGCCATGCTGGAGTCCGGACCGCTTCCGGAGCCCGCTCTCACCGCCCTGGCCCCTCAAGACGCCAGCTGCCCGCCGCATGCATGCATAGCAACTAGTACTCCTTATGTGGAGGAGAGAAAGGCATTGACAAAGTCAACGAGTGGGCTCTGCAAGAGCCCGTCTCTACACGTGCTCCTAGGTATAAAAAAATAAGTCTAAAAAAGGCATAAAAACAATTGTTTCTTAAAAAAGAAAGGTAAAAAACATTTGAGAGGAAATAGATAGAGAGAAAGTGAGAAAAAAGTTGTAACCTGGGCATTACATGAGGAAGGAGGCAGTGGTGCACATGCCAAGTTCACTGGGCTGCCGTGTTTCAAACTCCTCCGTCGTAACAGTGGAGACAATAGCTTTCATCAAAAATAAACAATGAATACTCGTTGCTTGTCCTCTATATCGGAAAGAATACTTTCATTCGCCGACATGTGGGACGTCGACCATCCTGGTCCACCTGCCATGCACAAAATTATCCTGGTCTACCCCGGTCGTATCGCAGGCCCAACCTTTCCCACCATAAGTTGTTCGGATGAAGGAACCACCATGACTTCTTTGAATTCCACTTCTTCAAGAAAACTTGTTGTACCTGCAATACTGCTACCACACGCGAAGACTGGACGGCACTGTACCACGTCATATCACTGAAACCCACTAGGCCAAACTAGCCCGCCTAGGTCATCTATTTTGGAATGGAGGGAGTACGTCTCTGCACTGCTATGATTTTGTGTTGCACGTTCTCTATACTTTTGCTACGATTTTCCTACCCTATGAACCAAATGAGGCCTGAATGTATGTCGACTATTATCTGATCGATCGCTAAGCCTGCAATTTTAGGAGCTAGGGCTATTGGTCGATCGACGAGGGATAAGTATAAGCATACCACGAGCTCATCAGCCCCAACGTTTCTCTTCGGTGAGTGTTTTGCAAGTACTATAGCTCGCACAGTAGCTAGCCTACTTACACCAAGAATCATCAAACAAGCCCTGCTGATATGATAAACAGTTCAAACTTACATCTAAGCATGCCATATATTACATCAAAAGCTGGTGAGGATACATGTGTTTCCATAACTTGGAGAGGGTTCGCATGATTCATCACATGATTCACTATCAAACAAAAGTAGCAAGATCCGCCCACACAAGACAGTGCACTAGCCCTAAGATGGTTTGATAACATGCATCGTTCTGGTAATTAAACTCAGGGCAATGCAAACTACCCTGAAGGATTAGCGCGACCAACTATTTCTTATCATCGATCTCTCGGGCAATGACCACAGCACGAACAGTGGCATGGGAATCGATTTCTGGGGCGATGTCCACAGGACTGACCGCGACATTGGAATCGATCTCTGGGGCGATGTCCATAGGATGGACAGCGGCATCAGAATCGATCTCCGGGGCGATGCCAACAGGACGGACCACGACATCGGAATCATCAAGGACGTCCACCGGCACCTGCACAACCCTAACATATTAGCAAGAACATTACAAATAATCAAAAACCACAACTATGGTAATAAGCCATTATTTTTTACCTTGTGCAGCTCACCTGGGGATCTCATCCCTCCGGGGGCCATCTCCTCGTCCTCGATGGGGGCCATCACCTTGCCAGGGGAATACTGCTTCTCAACGGCGACTATCTCCTCAAACTCGGTCTTGAGCCTCACATAGGTGGCAATCAGAGTTCCTGGGGTAAGCACGGTGGGGCCCTTGCTGTTCTTCCAACTTTCTTTGAGGAGTTCGTCCGCCAACGTCTTCAACTCTTTGGTCAGTGCTTGTTTCTTGGAGTTCTTCGTCTCCAAGGGTTGGCCCGCCAACATGGTCAACTCGTTGGTCGGTGCTCGCTTCCTGGAGATCGCTGTCTCCAGTGGGTTGTCCGCCGGCAACTCTTTGCCTAGTGCTCCAGGATCCATCAATGAACTAACAAACAAAAAGCAATCGAAAGGAAACCACAATCGCAATGAAAAATGGAAAAGAATAGGATGTGAGAATCGGTCAGTGCTTCGCAAAAAGAAGATTCTTGGAATGAAAATATAGCAGCATAACTGATTCGCCCACCTTTCCTTCGTCGGTACAGAAGAAAATGGCAGAAGTGAGTAGCCTGGAGTGAGGTTTTCTTCAAGAAAGGGAAGAAAGGGCTTGAACGAGCGTTCCAGTGAAATGATGGTTGCTTCATCCAGTCCAACTTGGAGGCCACCTTACCACTGCTGGTAAAGGTGTGGGTTTTGTGATATGACGGGTCATGACGGCCACACCGGGGTGACAGGTGAGTCTCGACTGTAGCACCTCGCTGTGATTTGGTGGATGGCACGCGGGCCCGAATGCTTTGAAATGTCCCGCATGTGCACCGCGACCAAGGCAGAGAGGAAACCAAGAGAACTACGTAATTAATGCATGAGTTTAATTAGGGTAGTTTTGTAAAGTACGAGATACATTCCTCCAATCGCAAAATGCCTTGGTTCATGAGATTTGAGATTTGAGCCCTATAAACCGGAAGGGAGGGAGTACTGCACACGGTGTTTTCTAGTCACTTGTTGAAATCTCTAGAAAGGCAAATACTCCTTTCCGGTTTACAGGGCTATACTACTCCCTCCATCTAGGTGTGTAAGTCATCTTACGAAACCAAATAGTCCCAAAACACTTAGGCGCGGTGCATTAACTTCTACCTTGTTTCTTGTTTCTTGACATATCAACCAATAAGAGATGAGAGGTGTGTGAGGGAGTCCTGGTGTCGGTGTCAAAACTGGCGAATCTCGGGTAGGGGGTCCCGAACTGTGCATCTAGGCCGGATGGTAACAGGAGGCAAGGGACACGAAGTTTTACCCAGGTTCGGGCCCTCTCGATGGAGGTAAAACCCTACATCCTGCTTGATTTATATTGATGATATGGGTAGTACAAGAGTGGATCTACCATGAGATCGAAGAAGCTAAGCCCTAGAAGCTAGCCTATGGTATGATTATTGTTGTCTATGTTGTCCTACGGACTAAAACCCTCCAGTTTATATAGACACCGGATAGGGTTAGGGTTACATAGAGTCGGTTACAATGGTAGGAGATCTACATATCCGTATCGCCAAGCTTGCCTTCCACGCCAAGGAAAGTCCCTTCCGGACACGGGACGAAGTCTTCAATCTTGTATCTTCATAGTCCAGGAGTCCGGCTGAAGGTATAGTCCGGCTATCCGAACACCCCCTAATCCAGGATTCCCTTAGTAGCCCCTGAACTAGGCTTCAATGACAATGAGTCCGGCGTGCAGATTGTCTTCGGCATTGCAAGGCGGGTTCCTCCTCCAAGTACTTCATAGAAGATTTTGAACAAAGATAGTGTCCGGCTCACGGCCAAGCCTTTACCCGAGTCGTTTTATTATCCACCTCAGCGCGTCATGCGAGGCGGTTTCCTTGGCACTTCTTGTTAAAGCAGAGATCGTGTCCCCTTATTCCGAGATTCTCATCAATATGGGCGTGGGTAACCCAACCGCTTCTAGAACTCCTAGATTATAGGCAAGTCCAAACGGACACGGAGAGGACGCTTGATATTCACCCTCTTTATAAAGGGGACAAGGCTTTTATTTTTCCCTCCCGTGCTCAATCAAATCCTTCCCCCACCTCAAGCTCAAATGCCCGAAGTTCAGGTCAGGTGCTCCGAACCTTCAGTCATGTCCGGATCTAGCCTTCAAGGCTGATGGGTGCCTTCCTCCGTCACGGAAGAAGACATCAAAAAGTTGAGCGAGGCCAGATATCTGACCGCCGAGATTTCGCATCGGCTGCCTCCCCGAGGGCAGGCCGTTCCCACCCCCGAACCCCACGAGAACGTCGTGTTCGTCTCCCACTTCCTCCTAGGTCTAAGCCATGCTCTGGATCCTTTCGTCAGGGGTTTGATGTTTTATCACGGGCTAGACTTCCATGATCTAGCTCCGGACTCCTTTCTTCATATCACGACATTTATAGTCGTGTGCGAGGCCTTCCTCCGGGTTACCCCTCACTTTGGCCTATGGCTCAAGACCTTTGAAGTAAAGCCGAAGATGATCGAGGGGGAACATGCAGCGTGTGGAGGTGCCTCAATACGCAAGATGACGGGAGCTCCGTGGCCCAAAGGTTCCATCCCAGAGGTGTCTGAATTGTGGCAACAGGAGTGGTTTTACATCACGGCTCCTAGAAGTGCCAAGTGGCCGGCCGCTCCTGTTTTCCGCTCGGGACCTCCACCACGACTGATGTCATGGATCAGCAGAGGTCTGAGCTGGGGTCCAGCCAAGAATGTGCCTATACTGCAAAGCCGCATCCGAGATCTCTTCAATGGAGATTTCAGTTTGGTTGCGGTAATACAAGTTATGCTGGTTCGTCAGGTCCAGCCTTGTAAACGCCGGCCTCTTCGCCTGTGGGAGTTCAATCCCGAGGGACCGCGTGTCATTCAAAATTTTCTCGGCCTGACGCACGAGGAGATGTACAAGTCATTCTTTGGACCTCAGGTGGAGTGTCCGAAAATCACCGAGGACGTGGGCTTGAGTAGTAACCGCGCCGCTGAACAGGTAAGGCATCTTTCGGCCGAACATACTATCTCTCCTTTGTTACGAAGTTATTTCAGAGGGTTTGCTTTTTGACCAGGACTGGCTAACAAAGGCGAAGTTGATTCGGTGTTCGGCCCCCCTCCCCGAGGGTTTGGAAGATCCGGTACTGGAAAAGATGCTCCAGACCGCACCTCGCCCGGAGCCCTTGGAGGAAGATACTGTGGAGGATAATACAGGCGGACGCGGGCCCCCAATCCTGCCCATTCTAACCGAAGGAGCGAGCGTCTCCATGAAGGAAGACGACCAGAAGAGGAAAAGGACTGCGTCCGGGGATTCAAAAGCTGAAGCTTCCAAACGGGAGAAGAAGTCTCCCACAGAGGGTCCTACCTTGGGGGGCGCTATTGCCGCACAAAGTCCAATGGGGGGATCTATTCTCCCGCGAGTCGTAAGTGACCCGAAATACTTTAATAGTACACATATGCCATCTTTTTCTTCTGAGAAAATAACCACGCATATGTCTTTGAAGTTCGGGCCTTAGCCCCTCTCAAATGAGCTCGTCTTCGGGGGATCTTCTTCCAGAGATGATGGAGAGTGAAACGCCTCCTCTGGACTCCTCCGCTCCGGAAGCGGGCGACCCTGAAGTGTCATTGCGGAGGGCCTCTCCGAGTCCGGTGAGGCCAGAAGATAATCCCATTGGCCCCCGAATCTCGCAGTGTCCGGCTCCCGAAGAGAGCAGAAAAAAGAGTCCGGCGCCGTCTAGTGTGCGATCGGATGTTCTGAGGGAGTTGGTGGGGCGAGTGGCCATCTCAAATGAACACCGTGTGCTGATGAATACGGTGATGGAGAGAATATCGTCTGCCGAAAGCGGATTGCATGAAGCTTTTATGAGTCTACTGACAGGCTTTGAGGTACGTAAAAGAATGTATGATAGTCCTGCACATACTAGGTGTGCCCTGTGTAGATAGTATCCCCTGAGACTCTAGTTGTCGTCGGAAACGACGACGAAAAGAGGATCATATTCCCAGGTAATAACCATACTGCCTCTATGTGCAGGTGATGGAAGCTCCGGTGGCTAGCCGGACTAGCGAGCTTGCCCATTTAGAACGGCAGTTGGATGCGGCAGACGCCGACATCAAGCTTGTTAACAAAAGGCTTGACGAGGCACAGGGTAAGTGTCATTATCTGGTAAACGCCACATAGGAAGAGCAGCATGATGCCAGTACCTTTAATATGTTGTGACTACAGATGGAGCTGCCACTGTTGAAGCCTTGCGGGCAGAACTTGCCCGAGCCAAGGAACAAGCGAGGTTGGGTAATGCGGCTGCTTTGAAGGTGGCCGAAGAGTTGCAAGCCAAGAAGGCCGCGCATGGCGAGAGCCGAGACAATATGGCCAAGATGGCCATAGAATTAAAAGCCGCCGCTGACCGTTGCCGGGTTCTTGAAAAGGAAAACCAAGCGAAGGCATCGGACCTTGAGAAGGCTGCTGCGACGAAAAAGGACCTCCGCTTTGCTATGAGGGAAAAGAAGGAGGAGCTGCGGGAAGCCGGGGATATTGTAGCTGGGAAATCCTTTATGCCGCGGAGGAAGTTCGGAGATCCATGGTATGCCCCTCTGGATCGGCTGTGGAGTTCGGAGGATGTGTATATGGATTTGGCGGCGAGCGCTGCCGATGCGGCCAAGTACTTCTAGGGTCAGACAGACCGTGAAGTAGACCGGCTGTTTTGGAAACAATTCCATTCTCCCGAGCGTCCACTTTCATTGACTGACCAATTAGCCAAATGGGCCGAACTAAATAGGTTGTCCGGACTCTCCATGAGGTCTGTTGTGGATCAGTTATGGCCGGAAAGATCAAAACCGAGCAGCTATCTCATCTTGGTGCAGCAGTTCCTTGACGTGGTGCCGTGCATTAATGCGATGAAGAGGTTGGCGTGCATAGAGGGCGCACGGATGGCCTTTGCCCGTGTTAAGGCATACTGGGCGGAGATGGATGCTACCAATGTTGCAGCGCGGGATTCGGCCATAGGTCGAAAGGCTGCTGAGCACTACTTTGAAGAAGTTCTTGAGCGTGCCCGTTTGATAGAGACCCAGTGCTCAAAAAAATATTATGTTTGAGTGATATGTAATCTCATTGTAAGCGAAACGCTTTTATAAAATTTTTATAAGGATATTTTTATACTTTTGCCTGAAAGTAATATGATGCCTCCTGGGCGGCCGTTTATGTATACATGTGTATAACCTGAAAGATTGCAGTCGTCGGCTTCAACCCCCAAGCATATAATGCAGAGGTGCTCGCAAAAACACGCGTTCACACTTAACCCAACGTCTTGGTCCTATTAAGAAGGTGATAGCGGAGCGAGCGAGGCAACCGGACTATAATGCTTTAGCACTTTCACTTAGCCATAGGAGTTTGACAGTGGGGCTACTAGATAGCCCCTAGTGGCTCCGCACTCTCCCGCTTCCGAGGTGCGTACATGCCTGGCCGGAAAACGGCCCTCCATTAAGGCGGACGAATTCTAACATTCCCACAGGTCATCGAGTGGTTGACCAGTCTCACGCTATATCATGACAGTCAGTTTTCGGCTTTCTCTACTGAGGTGCTCGTCCGGATGAACCAGGGCACAATTGCAGCAGTTCTCCTGGTGCTACCTTAGCCGATAAAGCGGAACGTAAGGCACCAAAACACAGGAGCCGGGCAAACCCAACATTTGACCAAAGACAATGATTCAGAGCTGATGCATATAGGGCCAAACTCGCGACGCCGAACACTCCCTAAGGTATTCGGTCTTTGTGGTATAAGCCGGGCCTAAATAATGGCCTTTGTAAGAAGCCCCTTGTGTCCAGGTACGTGCATTTTTCTAGCGTGGCCACATGCCAAGACGTCAGCATCCTTCTCAACGGTGGATATGTATCAACAAGAGACAGTAAAAAAGGTTTACGCAGGGTCTTAATCTAAAAAGAATCCTTGGAGCGGGTCCCTGCTGCACGTCTGCGCCTGTGTCTCCGTTGTGCCGTATCCTGGACGGGTGTAGCACGATGATCGTCTGTAAAAGAGAGGAAGTTAAGTGAAAAAGTTGTCATGCAAAAAGGTAGTTTTTAAAGAAACCATGTATAATTCAAGATGATAAGAAATTGCCACTTATCTGCGCGCGTTGAGCCCCTTGTATTGACAAATAGGGGTGTGACCACTTATTTGGTATAAATAGCGGCGCCGGACTTGATTAGTTGTGTCTGAGGTCTTGACGACCTATTGGATGCTTTCGCTTGTCCGGACGCCTTTAGTGTGTGGCTGCCAAGGCAGCCTCACTCTCTTCGGCGCGCAGAGATCGCTTGGTATTTCCGTGCACTGTAATGATGCCACGTGGACCGGGCATCTTGAGTGTGAGGGAGGCGTAGTGTGGTATTGCATTAAAGCGAGCAAAAGCTTCGCGTCCGAGCAGTGCTTGATAGCCACTTTGAAACGGAGCGATGTGGAAAGTTAAATGCTCGCGACGGACTCTTATGAAGTGATATCCGCCAATTACTAGGTCTAATACCAGGGGAGCCCATCCTGCGTGTCGGATACTTGCTGAGTAATCGCGATGGTCGAAAGTGATCGGTTGAGATGACCAGTGGCAGGACTTCTTGGTGACAGGCACTTGGGTATATTTTCCTGGGAGTGTCGTGTTGTTTTTTCCCTTGATCACGTGTAACACGTTTACTGTTTTGACTTCTGGTGGAAATTTCTTTTGTTCCGCCGTGTCTTGCTTGGGAGGCTCGTCCTCGTCTTCACTTGGTGTATCCTCCCCCTTGTGTACGGCGTTGAGCTTGTCGGACTGCTTGAAGACCCAGCATTCTCTGTGGGTATGATTAGCAGGTTTACCAGGGGTACTATGAATCTGACATACTTGGTCCAGAATTTTGTTGAGGCTGGACAATTCATCCCTGGTGCCTTTAGGGGGCGGCTTTTGACCTGGCCGAGAGCTTTTGAATCCGGCATTTACTGCCGTGCCCTTCGCGATGTCTTCTTTATTCCGGTGTTTGTTATTGTTGTTGCGCCGTGATTTCCCGTTTCCATCTCTAACTTCAGATGTACTGGGGTCGCTGGTGCTGCATCTGGCTAGCCAGCTGTCCTCACCCGCGCAAAAGCGGGTCATGAGGTTTGTTAATGCGGCCATCGTTCTCGGCTTATTTTGGCCGAGGTGTCTGGCGAGCCATTCGTCACGGATGCTATGCTTGAAAGCTGCCAAAGCTTCGGCGTCCGGATAGTCAACAATCTGGTTCTTTTTAGTAAGAAACCTGTTCCAAAGCTTTCGGGCTGACTCTCCGGGCTGTTGAGTTATATGACTCAAATCGTCCGCATCCGGAGGTCGGACATAAGTCCCTTGAAAATTTGCCCGAAAGGCGTCTTCGAGCTCTTCCCAAATTCCAATGGAGCTTTCGGGGAGGCCTTTGAGCCAGTGACGAGCTGGCCCTTTGAGCTTGAGGGGTAGGTACTTGATGGCGTGGAGATCATCTCCTCGAGCCATATGGATATGAAGGATGTAGTCCTCAATCCAGACCCCAGGGTCTGTTGTTCCGTCGTATGCCTCTATGTTTACGGGCTTGAATCCCTCTGGAAATTCGTGGTCCAGCACCTCGTCGATGAAACATAGGGGGTGTGCGGCACCCCTGTAGCTGGGTGTACCGCGTTGTTCAGATGTTTGTTGTGTTGCATTGTATGCTGGGGCGCGCTTGCGTGGTCCATAGATGGATCTTGTTGCGCCGTCCTTTGGGTGCGAGCCCTCGCATGGGTCGCGTATTGTATTGTGAGCGGCGTTATATGCCGCTCTGTGTTGGTAGAAGGGTCGTCTATCCGACCAGGTGGCTGCTTTGATATTTGGTTGTGGTGGTTCTGAGGCCTCCTCATCGAATTCGGGTAGCAGCTTCCGCTTTGGGTAGCTCTTGGAGGGGCGATTGTCGCCGTACCTTGTTGCAGTGTTGAGTATTTTACTCCATCTGATTTGGAGTGTGTCTTGCGCGGCCTTGAGCCTTTGCTTCTGCTTTTTCAGACTCCTCGCGGTGGCAACAAGCCTTTTACGGGCAGTCTGCTGCTCCGAGTGTCTGTCCGGCGTTATGTCGTCCGGACCATTATCCTTGATAGGATTTGTTTGTTCGGTTTGATTATCTGGATTGCCGTTGTTCGGCAGCGGTTCGCCCTGCTCCAGCGCTGGGTCTGTATGATCGCTATTTCTGTCGAGGCGGGATTTGGGGCGGCGCTTGTGTCGCCGCTTTGACTGCTTTTCGAGGGAACAAGCCTTCGGTGCGTCCTTCCGCTCCTCGTCGTCCTCTTTTGGTGCGTCCACCATGTATACGTCATATGACGAGGTGGCGTTCCAGGGCCCAATAGGCGCTGGTTCTTCATCGTCTCCTTCATCGGCGTCCATACCGTCGATGTCTTTGAAGTCGAAGTCAAGCATGTCGGTTAAATCATCTACAGTGGCTACAATGTGGGTGGTGGGTGGGCTTTGAATTTCTTCATCGTCCGAATCCCAACCTTGCTGACCGTAGTCCGGCCAGGGCTCTCCTGGAAAAGAGAGAGACTTCAATGTCTTCAGAATATCGCCGAAAGGCGAGTGCTGAAAGATGTCCGCGGTAGAAAACTCCATAATCGGCGCCCAATCGGATTCGATCGGTAGGGGCGCGGAGGGTTCGGAGTCCGGAGAGGAGTCCGGCTCCTTGGAGTCACGAGTCTCACAGAGTGCGGGGCTCGTGTTCGGCTCGATCGCCGTTGGGATCGCAGCCCCCGAGGCGGCGTCCAACCACCCATCCTCGATCAGCGCAGTTGGCTCCGAATTAAGGGCCGGAGCCGATGCGGGTGCGGCCTTCAGGGCAGTGTTTGGCGGCAGCGCTATTTCATGCTCGTCGTGACAGTGCGGCGCGCTCGGCAGTGGCTCGAATCCGTCGAAGATCAAGTCCCCGCGGATGTCAGCCGTGTAGTTTAAACTTCCAAATCTGACCTGACGGCCAGGGGCGTAGCTTTCGATCTGCTCCAGACGGCCAAGCGAATTGGCCCGCAGTGCGAAGCCGCCAAAGACGGAGATCTGTCCAGGGAGGAAGGTCTCACCCTGGACTGCATCGCTCTCGATGATCGTAGGAGCCATCGAGCCTGACGGCGACGACACAGAGGAACTCTCAATGAAAGCACCAATGTCGGTGTCAAAATCGGCGAATCTTGGGTAGGGGGTCCCGAACTGTGCATCTAGGCCGGATGGTAACAGGAGGCGAGGGACATGAAGTTTACCCAGGTTCGGGCCTTCTCGATGGAGGTAAAACCCTACATCCTGCTTGATTTATATTGATGATATGGGTAGTACAAGAGTGGATCTACCACAAGATCGAAGAGTCTAAACCCTAGAAGCTAGCCTATGGTATGATTATTGTTGTCTATGTTGTCCTACGGACTAAAACCCTCCGGTTTATATAGACATCGGATAGGGTTAGGGTTACATAGAGTCGGTTACAATGGTAGGAGATCTACATATCCGTATCGCCAAGCTTGCCTTCCACGCCAAGGAAAGTCCCTTCCGGACATGGGACGAAGTCTTCAATCTTGTATCTTTATAGTTCAGGAGTCCGGCTAAAGGTATAGTCCGGCTATCCGAACACCCCCTAATCCAGGTGGGGTGTTCGGATAGCCGGACTATACCTTTAGCCGGACTCCTGAACTATGAAGATACAAGATTGAAGACTTCGTCTCGTGTCCGGATGGGACTCTACTTGGCGTGGAAGGCAAGCTAGGAAATACAGATGTGTATATATCCTCCTTTGTAACCGACCTTGTGTAACCCTAGCCCCCTTAGTGTCTATATAAATCAGAGGGTTTTAGTCCGTAGGACAACATACAATCATACCATAGGCTAGCTTCTAGGGTTTAGCCTCTCTGATCTCGTGGTAGATCAACTCTTGTAATACTCATATCATCAAGAATAAATCAAGCAGGACGTAGGGTTTTACCTCCATCAAGAGGGCCCGAACCTGGGTAAAACATCGTGTTCCCTGCCTCCTGTTACCATCCGCCTTAGACGCACAGTTCGGGACCCCCTACCCGGGATCCGCCAGTTTTGACACCGACATTGGTGCTTTCATTAAGAGTTCCTCTGTGGCGTCGCCGTAAGGAAGGATGCCTCGTCTCGTTGTTAAAAGCAACATCACCGCCGGGGGAGCTCTGGCTGTCGGCCAAACTCTCCGGCTAGGCAGTTTCGTCATGACTGCCTGTTGGGCCGCTGCACCGACGATGACTTCTCGGGTCATCAAAAACAGCCTCCACGTCGGCTCGGAAGTGGCCGAGCAGATGGATCCAATGGAGCTCTCTTCCCTAAACGAACTCTTGGATCGCATCGCCGCCTTGGGAATCGCTACGAACTATGATCGGATTGGGCTTAAACCCGATCAAAGGGAGATTAACTCTCCACCGGTCACCCATCACGTTGCGGTGGTGGAGGAACAATGCGGCAACTCTTCCTCTATTTTGATGAGTAATTATGTCTAGATTCCTGAGCTCTCCGAGCCGGATACCCGCTTACGGGAGGACATTACCCAAGCCCTGAACCTAGAATCAGGCAGTGGGCCAAATTTACCAGGTAACACTCCGGAACCCGAACTTCCAAGATGGAAACTCCTCGGCCCCTGGGTCTCAGATCGGGTAGGGATTCGGACTCAAATCCACCCACCCAACCAGACATAAATGATCTTTCCCACATCAGTCAAGAGCCCCATGAAACAATACATCATTATTGGGCCAGATTCCTCCTTGTGATGAACAAGGTTAAGGACTGTCGTGAGGAAGATGCAGTCTCACTTTTCTGCAATAATTGCACGGACAAGGGAATCCTTAACGCCTTAAGTCACCGTGACATATCATGCTTTGCTGACTTGGCGTCAATAGTACGAAAGTACTGTGCGATGGAAAGTGCCTGGAAAACCGGAATGAAATTTTGGGATAATCCGGCTCCGAATATACACCCAGTCTGAAGTAAAAGGGAGCACTATCATAAGACGCCCGAGCTTGTTGCAAAGAAACAAAAACCCTCTACAGGGCATGGAACCGTACTGGAGGGATGGCTTAACGGACCCTGCAAAATTCATAGTACAACGGATACAATACCAACACACGGCCTTAGAGCATGTTGGATACTCCGGCAGGTGGCCAAAAGTGGTGAGGATCTTCTTATCCCAAATGCCACAGAGCACCATACCGTGCATAATAAAACGGTGTTAATAGTCTTTGAGACCCTTGCGTCAAATAATAGGTGCAAGCGAACACTCCGCAACATGGCCGAAATCTGTCACGTAGCAGCAATAAATCCATAGAGTGACGCGGCTATTACCTTCAATGCCAGTGACGAACCTAAATTCCGAACAGCCCGAGAACCAGCTGCACTGGTCCTTAGTCCAATTGTGGACGGCTTTCGACTCACCAAAGTACTCATGGACGGCGGCAGCGGATTAAACCTCATCTATGAGGAAACTCTTCAAAAAATGGAAATAGACTGGAACCGCATTAAGCAAAGTAGCACAACCTTCAGGGAAATCATACCCAGTCGGGAGGCACGATGCGCTGGGAAAATCACACTAGATGTGGTATTCAGTACGCCAGAGAATTACAGGTCCGAAGAAATTACATTTCAAGTGCCCCCGTTCAGCAGTGGATACCACGCCCTTTTAGGACGTGAGGCGTTCATGATCTTCCAAGCCGACCCCATTACGGGTACATGAAGCTCAAAATGCCCGGGCCCAACGGAATCATCACCCTCGCTAGTGATCCAGACACAGCACTCCGAGCCGAAAACAAAACAGCCGCACTGGCCCTCGAGGCATTATCCGAAGCCCTCTCGGCCGAGGAGCTAACCATGCTACGCTCCATAGTGGACAGGGACGACGTGATACTCGATAAGAGATCCAAGTCCACCTCTTTTAAACCAGCGGATGAAATAGTCAAATTCCAAGTCCACCCGACGGACCCTACAAAAACAGCCTCCATCGGGGCACAGTTCAAACCCGTCATGGACGCCGCACTATGAGAGTTCCTGCGCGAGAATTGGGACATATTCGCCTGGCACCCCTCAGACATGCCAGGAATCCCACGCAGGCTGGACGAGCATAGCCTCAATATCATAAAGGGATTCAAGATGGTCAAGCAAGCTCTTCGGCGTTTCTCCGAACCTAAGAGACATGCCATGGGAGAGGAACTAGCCAAGTTATTGGAGGCTGGATTCATCAGAGAGATAAAACACCCGGACTGGCTAGCAAACCTAGTGATGGTACCAAAGAAGGATAAATCCTGGCGCCTTTGTGTCGATTTCAAGGACCTCAATAAAGCTTACCCAAAGGATCCCTTCCCCCTCCCCCGCATCGACCAAATTATCGATGCTACCGCAGGACACGAGTCATTGTGTTTCCTCGACGCATACTCCAGTTACCACCAAATCAAGATGGCGGAGTCCGACCAAGCTGCAACGGCATTCATCACACCATACGGTCCCTTCTGCTTCAGCACAATGCCTTTTGGGCTCAAAAACACCGGCGCAACATATCTGCGCATGATTCAGACATGTCTGGAGAAACAAATCGGCAAAACAGTAGATGCATACATAGACGATGTGGTCGTCAAAACCAAACACGTCGACTCTTTGATAGACGAGTTGAGGCTCACATTCGACAACCTCCGAACATACGACATTAAGCTCAATCCGGAAAAATGCGTTTTAGGAGTACCAGCCAGAAAGCTCCTGGGTTTCATTGTCTCCAGTAGAGGTATTGAAGCTAACCCGGCCAAAATCCGAGCTTTGTCACAGTTGGCTACCCGAACAGACCTCAAACAAATCCAAAAGTTAACAGGATGCGTGGCGGCTCTAAGCCGCTTGATCTCCCGCGTAGGAGAAAAGGCTTTACCCCTTTATCGCCTCCTCCGGCGCACCGAACACTTTGAGTGGACGGACGCTGCCACAACTGGATTGGAAGAAATAAAGGCCATTTTGGCAACCAACCCAATCCTAGCCACGCCAAACATCGGCGAACCAATGCTGTTGTACATTGTGGCAACCCATCAAGTTGTAAGCGCAGTGCTCGCCGTCGAACGAGAAGCTGATGGACATAAATTCCCTCTTCAAAAGCCGGTATACTATGTATCCACTGTCCTCACTCCATGCAAATCACGGTACCCCCATTATCAAAAGATAGCCTACGCGGTATTCATGGCATCCCGGAAGCTGCGACACTACTTTCAAGAATGTTCGATTACAGTAGCCTCGGAAGTGCCACTTAATGATATTATAAACAACCGCGACGCTACGGGCCATATTGCTAAATGGGCTATTGAGATCCTCCCGTTTGACATAACATACAAACCTCGACAAGCCATTAAGTCGCAAGTATTGGCCGACTTTGTCACCGAATGGACGGAGGCCGAACTCCCTAAAGAGTATGGCGCATACTCCAATTGGATCATGCACTTCGACGGTTCTAAAATGCTGGCTGGTCTAGGGGTTGGCGTCGTCCTGACGTCCCCAACCAGAGATATCGTTCAGTATGTACTGCAAATATTGTACACAGACTCCAACAACGCAGCCGAATACGAAGCCCTGTTGCATGGTCTTCGGATGGCAGTCTCCATGGGCATTCAACGCCTGGAGGTGCGTGGGGATTCAAACCTTGCAATATCCCAAATAAATGGAGACTTTGACGCCAAGGATCCGAAAATGGCGGCCTACCGAAATGCCGTCCTAAGAATGCCAGCTCGGTTCGAGGGGCTCGAATTTCACCATGTGGCTTGGGAACACAATCAGGCGACGGATATCCTCACCCGCATCGGCACAAAACGCGATGCGGTCCCCCCCAACATCTTTCTGGAAAGGTTGTTCAAGCCATCTGTAGTATGGGAAGGGGACACCGATAACCATAGTCCGGACCCGGCCAAAATGCCCAATACCAAATACTCTGACACAATCAGAGGCCCCACCACCGAAATCACACCTTCAGCCCACGTAATAATGGCCATTATAGCCCCGTGGATAGAACCATTCCTGGCCTACCTAACTAGGCAGGAACTTCCGGAGGACCAAAATGAGGCACGCTGCATAGTGCGGCGATCTAAGGCCTACATGGTCCATGAGGGAGAATTGTATAAAAAAAGCACTACCGGAGTCCTTCAAAGATGCATCTCCGAAGAGGAAGGGCAAAACCTTTTAGCAGAAATCCACGCCGGACTCGGCGGTCACCATGCTGCAGCCCGGGCTCTTGTAAGCAAGGCCTTCCGTACAGGATTCTATTGGCCAACGGCCCGGGCAGATGCACAGGACTTGGTCCAACGTTGCGCCGGTTGCCAGCTCTTTGCAAATCAAAGCCACATGCCACCCACCGCCCTTCAAACAATCCCCATTACATGGACCTTCGCGGTCTGGGGGCTTGACATGGTTGGACCCCTTAAAGGGGGAACCCATAAGAAAAGCCGAATCCGGACCAGTGATAGACTTCATATCTGGGGTCGTACACCGTTATGGCGTCCCCCACAGCATCATCACTGACAACGGCACAAACTTCACAGCCGATGAGGTAAAACTCTAGTGCAGCAAAATGGGCATCAAGCTCGATTATGCTTTAGTCTATCACCCACAAACCAACGGCCAAGTCGAGTGAGCAAACGGTCTTATAATGAGCGGCATTAAACCCAGATTAGTGCGTTCCTTAACGGAGTCTAACATGCACTGGGTAGAGGAGCTCGACTCCGTACTCTGGGGGCTGCGGACCACGCCAAATCATAGTACCGGATACACACCCTTCTTTATGGTGTACGGCACAGAGGCAGTCTTGCCCTGTGACATAATTCATGACTCACCTCGAGTGCGCATGTACGAAGAAAGAGAAGCCGAGCTCGATCGGTAGGACAATCTGGACACCGTGGAGGAGGAGCGCGATGTAGCCAAAGCCCGTTCTGCATTTTATCAGCAACAGGCTCGCAGATACCAAAGCAGAGAAGTACGGGCCAAAACTTATAACGTTGGTGAACTAGTTCTACGCCTGCCAGATAAGAAAAAGAACAAGCTCGAGCCCAAATGGGAAGGTCCCTTCATTATTGACCAAGTTCTGACCAGTGGAGCGTACCGACTACGGGATGCATCGACTAGTCGACTCGAGCCGAACCCATGGAACGCTGCCAGGCTCCGAAGATTCTACGCCTAGCGCCGGACCCTATGTTCGTCCCCTCCCTTTGTCCATTTTTTGCATGTACATTATCTGTCTTGTTTTTCTTTCTTCCTTTCTGTTATTATTTCTCTAGGCCTTTAAGGGCCAACTTGTGCCTCGCTTGCACATTATAGATGTGCTAGCCATGCTCATAATACTTGGGGGCTTGTTTCACAGAAGCTTAATTATTTATCTGGGCCTCAGGCCCCGAACATGTGTCATGCTTCCGCATGTATCTTTTTTCGCCATTATATGCATCGGTATGACTTAAGTTTTGGCCAAGCTGGGTTGCCTGGCTCTTGTATTTATGCCCTACGTTCCCGTTAATTTGGCTAGGGCATAAGGGGAGCACCTCTGCGATTGTTACTGCCGGGTCAGCCGGACGTGTACCTCAGACTGGGTGAAGCCAAAAGCTAGCATTCTTAAGGGAATATTCGGTCGGTGAACAGAAGATGATTTTTATTTATTGTCCATATCTGCCCCCAGATGTTTTTCCTGCGTTTCCTATCGCAGTCCGGACATGCAGTTTAGGGCATGCTTACCCAGGGAAAGGAACCCTTAACGGAACTATTCTCCCTGGAAGATGTTTCTTACTACCCATGTAATATAACATAACTAGTTGGGCACTTGTCTGTTCAAGCACTTATGACCCCTACGCCTGGTCTCCACGCATGCCCCGGTTCTTATATAACTTCGCGGGTATTCAGATACACTCAGGACTATCGGGTCCCGAGGTCGAAGCGAAAAGGTCCGCCAAGACAAATGATCTACAATCCGGCTAGAAGGCATTATACATGTCACTTTCATTACATAGTCATGCAAACTGACTAAATTCCTCTTCTATACCATCCAACAGGCGGTCTAGCTTACAATCCTATTGGGAATACTTTGCGGCTAATTCTACTTGCCCATAAACTAAGCTAACGGGGATCTCTTTTCCGTCGGGCCCCACAGGTCCGACCTCGGCCATGTGATTTGGGTCTGCCTTGGTATACCGCGTCTTCACCATGGCCCAGGCTTCTCTGGCACCCTGTCGGCAGGCTGATATCTTCCATAATCAGAAGCGCCGCCGTGCTCCCTTGAGCTTCTCCGCAAGCTCTGCAATGCCCTCTGGCAGGGAGACGGACGGCCACAAGGCCTGGGCAACACCCTACATCACCTGCCGAACTTGTTCATGCAGATGTGACAGCTCGGATAGAAGATCACCCGCAGACCCGGGCATTTCTTCCGCGGGATGACCCGTCAGCATACCTACAGACATAACGCTGTTAGTCGGCTTCTTCGCCAAACTCTTTTAAAAGGATTCGTTCAAGCACTTACTGAAAATGCCGCGCCGAAGCCGCTTATTCTCCTTTTCGGAGTCTGCAAGCTGGCCCCGAACGTCTTTTAGTTCCACGCTCAGCTTAATATTGGCGTCTTGGAGATTTTTTTTCTCCCGCCTAACCTCGGTCAGCACGCGTTTGCCAGCCTCTAGCTGTCGCATAACATGCTGGTCCTCCGGATTTTTTCCGGATTCATCTGCAACATCTGTTGTTAGATCTGCAGCCATGCCGCACATTATATGGTAACCATCATTCTTTAAAGTAAATGTTACCAGCAGGTGACTTTTTCGGTTCCTGCAATGCGGCCACAACAGCCCGCAGTTGGGTCTTGCATTCCTCTAGCTCCTGTGACAGCCTAGTATTCTTCTCTGTAAGAACCTGCACAATAAAGATGATCCTTAAATCAGTTCTGCTAACTGTTTCAAGTCTCAGGGGCTACTGATACATATAAATCATCAGATTTACTTACCCGTACATCCTTTACATACTGATCCGTGGCTCTGGCTAGACCATCTTGAGCAGCTCGGAGGTACGCCTCTCCAGAATTGAAGGCATCAAATGCCTCTGGTGAGAAACAAGCATCACGGAGTACGGCCCGGCGGCGCCTATGATTCATGGCGCTTTCCACCTCTGAGTTTGTAGCGGATAATCTATCTGCATCCTCTGTAGGGGGATTATCTGGCACCCGCCCCATATCGGCTTCCGCCTCTATGTCCGGTCCTGGCGCCCGGCTGGTGGAAGCGTGATTAGTAACATCGCCGGACATATTCCGGCGAGCGTTTTTTCTGTTAAAGAAACACGGGCGTCATTATATTTCGATAAAGACGACAACCACGGAGCGTGGTTTGTTATACCTTTGTGCCGGCGTCTCCGTCCTGACCGCCTTCCTTTTTGGCCTACCCGGCCTCGGTGCCTCCTGTTGGCGCGTTGCTGCGGGTTCGGCAGGGCGTCCCGAATGCCTTCCCTGTAAAAATGCCATGTGTATATGGTGGGTGAAGTGTCTAAAAGGGGATCCTAGTTTTGGAGTTGGGATTTTTGGTTTTTCTTACGTGCGATGTAGGGAGCAGTCCGGGATAGTCGGCCGTAATGGCCACCATAGCATCGTCGCAGCTTAACTGATAGAACTGCCGGTCTATCAGCTCCACGAATATAACCGAATCTTCTTCAAGTCCGGAGTCGAGAGCTCGGTCAGGGTCCTCTGGTTGTGGAGAAGGGCTGCTGACCTCCTTTATGGCTTTTCGCAGTTCCGGCCGCAAAGTGGCAAGGTGAATACTTACGACAAAGAATGCGGGAAAAATGGGAGCAGGGAGATATAACTTACCCAGCTTGGAGGATTGTACATGGAGAATCCATCCCATGGCTTGATGCGGGTGAACTCCTCTTCCTCACCCTTGAACAATTCGGACAGAATTTTCGCTAAAGCGACAGCATTGTCCGGACCCTTACGCCCGCAGCGGGTGGCGTCATCCACCCTGTTATAACACCACAAGGGGTGCCCACGATATTGAAGTGGTTGCACTCCCCGCATTATGCAAATCGACATAACTTCGATTACTGTCAATCCTGGTCGAGCCAGTGCTTTAATTCGGTTCATCAGATAGAGGACTTCTCCATTGTCTTCCACCTGGGGGCTCCGTGGGCGCCAACTTCGCTATTTCTTTAGAGGAGCATTGTTGAACTCAGGAAGACCCCTCCGAACAGGGTCTGGAAGGGGAACGTCCTCCATATAAAACCATTCTGAAGGCCAGTCTTCGGGTGACTTCTTCGGAGTACCGGACAGGTATCCGGTGTCGGCGATGCGCCATATTTCGGCTCCGCCCACTTGATAAAGTGACCCCCTCTGTGTGCGAGGGACGAGGCAAAATAGCCTTTTCCACAACTCGAAGTGAGCCTCGCAGCCCAGGAACAACTCGCAGAGAGCCACATAGCCAGCGATATGTAGGATGGAGGCGGGGGTGAAATTGTGTAATTGGTGGCCGTAGAACTCCAGGAGCCCGCGGAGGAACGAATGAATTGGAAATCCAAGTCCCCTTAATAGATAGGGAACAAGGCAGACCCGTTCCCCCATAGAGGGACAAGGAAATCTCTCTGCTTGCTCCCCGCCATTATAGGTGGCAAGCCCGGCTCGAACGGGCACCATGTACGTCGGAGGGAGAAATCCCTTAGTCTGCAGTTCGACTAAACGACTGTGTGGGACTGAACACCTCTCCCAATCACCGGGCATAGGGCTTCGGGGGCGGGAGGAGGAGCTGCGGAGGTCGGCCATGCTGGAATGGATCTTTCCGTAACGCGCTCTGATGGACTCTCACTGAGGGAGGATGGTATGGATCGGATCTAAGGATCCCCATCCCTTTAATAGACAATTCATTTATCTGGCTAGGGGGCGAATGTAAAAACGCCCTGGTGCCTCGTATTCATTCGACGCGTGGGAGAAAGCCCTTATTGGGCACAGAAGCCAAGAGGTCCAAACATTTATGGGACCGGACACTTCTTTACAAACGTTCAAAAGATGGAGAAGAACCCGCCTTGCAATGCCGAAGACAATACTGCGTGCTGGACTCATCGTCATTGAAGCCTGGTTCGGGGGCTACTGAGGGAGTCCTGGATTAGGGGGTATCCGGACAGCTGGATTATATCCTTTGGCCGGACTGTTGGACTATGAAGATACAAGATTGAAGACTTCGTCTCGTGTCAGGATGGGATTCTACTTGGCGTGGAAGGCAAGCTAGGCAATACGGATGTGTATATCTCCCCCTTTGTAACCGACCTCGTGTAACCCTAGCCCCCTCTGGTGTCTATATAAACCAGAGGGTTTTAGTCCGTAGGACAACATACAATCATACCATAGGCTAGCTTCTAGGGTTTAGCCTCTCCGATCTCTTGGTAGATCAACTCTTGTAATACTCATATCATCAAGAATAAATCAAGCAGGACGTAGGGTTTTACCTCCATCAAGAGGGCCCGAACCTGGGTAAAACATCGTGTTCCCTGCCTCCTGTTACCATCCGCCTTAGACGCATAGTTCAGGACCCCCTACCCGAGATCCGCCGGTTTTGACATCGATAGTGTGCATGCTTTTAATGACTTGCAATGGCTAGTTCATTACATGCAATGCTATTAATTAGCAAATAAACATTGGTGACCCCAGGAGGAAATAGTGCTAAGCGCGTGGACCTATGCAGAATGAGTATGAACCAATGGATAATGGAGTTTAATTGTTAAACAATAGCAATTTTGTCTCATGCAAGAGCCTGGCTAGTACTCCAAGGAACCGCACGACGCGAGCGTTCGCAACAGCCACACTCGGGTTGCGCTTGGCTCTTCGCCTGTTCGAGAAGACGAACAATGATGTTACTCCTACTTCTACAGTATCGAATCCACTGCTGCATGTCCGTCCACCTCGTGCGGGAGGGATAATGTGTAGCGAAAGCTTCTACTTACTGCTCCTACCTTTGCGTCTATGACAGGTGTGCCCAACAGGTGGTTGGCCCTCCAGTCATGCAGCCAAAGGCAGGTGCAGTTAAGGCACCGGAGCTCAGTCCGCGAGGGAGAGGGCGTTGTAGTAATCAAATTTCTCGGTCTTGTACGAGTTGACGCGACACATCAAAGCACTGCACTCGATATAAGTCTTTTTACACATTTCAAATGGGCTACTTCGTATGTAGGAGTAGACATATTTTGCTTCGTATGTAGTCACTTGTTGCAGTCTCTAAAAAGACTTATATTTGGAAACGGGGGGAGTACAACGCATGCATGCATGCCGTGACTTTCCTTTTGATACTTGCATGTGTTGATTTGATGCACCTTGCCAAATTTTGACTATAAATTTAACTAACCAAATTTTCATGCATGTCACAAAAAATTACGGGGCTGTTTGGATTGTGACTATGTTTGTCTTTGTCTTATGTTGCCACATTATTTTTCCCACACTTGCCACACTTGCCTAACCTGAGTTGCTCAAATTGTTAGACACACTTTGTCTTGCCTAAGGGAATCTTGCCACAATTTTTGTGTCTATGACATGTGGGGTTCACTGCTAATAAAAAATTCTTGTCTTAGGTGTGGCTAATAAAAAAGACTTATATTTAGGAACAGAGGGAGTAGAAAATATAAATAATAATGCATGTTGGGGCAACACACGTTTCCGCTAATTTTAGTCGTGGGCTTGTTCACAATTTTTACGAGGGGCTGGTTGTTCATTTAATGGAGGGAATTGTAGTACCAGACTTGAACAATACAAAGTGCGACCCGGCACACCGTAACACCACTTGGAACAAGCAGGTAGCTATCTGAAAAAACAATCAACAACTAGAAAAACCGCGACCTGGCATGTAGTAGTACACAATTTTAAACGATTGTTTTGATGGAGTGAAAAAGGAAAACTACCCCACTACGTATATATAGGCCAGAGCCTCCGCGCTTGCTTGCTAGGGTTGCTCCATTCACACACTCTCATCCTCTCCAGATCTAAACAAGATAGGGGTAGTAACACTGTCTTTCTCCCTTCAAAAAACACTGGCTTTCTATCCTCACCGTTGGTTACAGATCCGGACGTATCCCCCTCCGCGGTGAAGGGGAGGAGGGGCAGCGTTTAGGCCGTCGTCGATAGCGAGGGTGGAGACCCACTGTTGGCCGCACCGTTATCTATGGCCGAGCGCCAGCGCGGGAGGTCCTCCGATCCCTTCGTCGTTGCCTGTGGGCAGATCCGGCCTCCCGCCGCTCACCTATCCACATCCCGACGACCTTCAGGTATATCTTCGTTCGAAACCGCCTTAGCTCTACTTCCCCAGCTCACTACATCACTGCATGTGCATCATTTTCTACCTCTCAGACCCTCTCGATCGGATGGTCCAACATCACATATTTTTTTCTTCTATTGTTAGAGGTAAAGCTATTTCATGGAGTCGAATCTTGTACTCCCTCCGTCCGAAAATACTTGTCATTGAAATGGATGTATCTAGAAGTATTTTAGTTCTAGACACATCCATTTTGATGACAAGTAATTCTGGGCGGAGGGAGTACTTGGTTCAAACAAGAAATAAAGTGGTGGTGGGGGAATTTAGTATGTACATCGGACTTGGTACAAACAGGAAGGAAAGGGGGTGAAAGTAGTACAGACTGGTCATCCAACCGATCTCTTGGTCGAAAAGGGAAATATAGGTGTAATGCTATACACAGTGGTATGACCAGGACTAGATTTGCTATCCACACATAGGAGTAGGTGGCTAGAGTGAACAAAAATGGGACCAACCTAGATATGTTTCTTGGATGTTTGTTTCTCGGGGCAACAAACTATGAATCACCACTTTATGCCCCTGTTTACGTACATGGTGCTGGACTGCTGGTGCACCCACTGTCCCATGCCCTTATACCAAATATTTAGGCTCCGTTCGGAATAAAGGGGCGGAAAACATAGGTCTTGATGAAAATAGAGGAATAGGAAAGGAATGTAGGTATAAAACTACGGAACAGCGAACCGGAGGAAACTCTCAAGAGAATGTGTTCGGATGGACTACGAAATGTAAAGATTTGTTTTTTTAGAGTAGCATGCTTGGCAGTATGAGATGCTATTTGTTTATTCAGCTGCACAGTGACTACTCTTGTCCTCACCTCACGTATCACACATAGGTTGATTTTTTTATTCCGACAACACAACACATCAACCTGTCTAACGCATTGCAGCGAGCGCCTGCCTCGGGCTTCCGCCCAAAAAATGAGCAGCGCGTGGATGTTTCTAATCCTATGGAATCAGTACTACCAGACCAGCTTTCCTATGAAACACTATTCACCTTTCCTGTGTTCCGAACGGTTGGAAGGGAAACAATATCGTCGGAATTGTGTTCCTACGAAAATCCTGCACCAAACCTGTGAACCGAACGCAGCCTTAGCTGTTCTTAATCTAATGTCCCTGGTAAAAATGAGGCCATGCCACTGTTATAAGCCATGACAAGTTTAGCCAAATGTTTTTGCCTGTAATTGTTTGAGACTCTGACTGTTTCCTCAGTGCCTTTTTTGTGCAAACAGGGATATCCAATTCACCTGGTTGCTGTTGTGACCTTTTGGTGCACTGCACAAAACTCTTCTTAAAAGAAGTGACTTTTGTGCTGTTTAACTGGAATGTCAGAATGGAACAGTTGGTTCATTTTGGTGGAACTGCACAAAGGGAGATCTGTGTTCCAATCCACATCATCCATATTTGCGCCATAACCTTCCTTTAGGTAAGAATGATATTTAATGCATGTGTTCATCTCTATTTTCCGACTGCCATGAGAAAATAATGTTGTTTTTTACTAGTACACGTGTACTCCCTCACGGACAAAACCAATTCTAAATTAGAAGGCCAATCATGTACTTGGTTTCACCAACTGGTGAGGAGAAAGAGAAACAGAGCGTGAAGTGGAAGAAGAAGAAGAAGAATAAACAGTGCCAAGGCGATCTTGTTGAAGCCAGAGGCCTCAGTCGAGGCCATTCAAGGGCTCCGGCAACGACTACCTTACATGTGAGATGATCCTCCAGGGAGCCCTTCCATTTCTGCTGTCTCACTTAATTAATTAGGAGTACTTAAGTACCACTAATTTATTACTGCCTAATTTTCCTGTTGGAGTTAAACAAATCTTTAGTAGGACCCTATGTTGAATCATGTACGTGTGTATGTTTGTCTATGGAGGTGAATCATGTGGTGGAGCAGGGAGGGAATATTATTAGTGTCATGACATAATAGTGCTATTGTTTTGCATGTCAATTTATTGCCATTGGTTCAATGAGGCAATGTTTTGCGTATTGTCCATCATGAATTTGATGCTACTGTTTGAGTAATATGCTAATGTCTTCCTATCCTTTCTCACTAAGCTAATGAAGGTTTCACCTTGTTCCTTCTTGTGCAAACAGGGATCATGTTGTGCCAATCATACATTTTAGTGGAACTACACAAGACAATACAATGAACTGTATCCCAGCCAGTGCTTTAACTCTGCTGGAAGTTCTTGATAATCTTTCGATATAATCTCAGCACTGGTAAACGGGAGTGATTTCAACCATACATTTGAAGTGCACAAAAATATATACTATTGTGTGATTCCAGTGAGTGCTTTATCATCTCTTATGGGACTACATGAATAAGCTTGTTTTCTCAGGTTGGTACGGGCCTAAGGCCTTCATCCATATTAGTTTGCTGTCATCTCTTCATCCATATTAGTTTGCTGTCATCTCTATTTGTATCGTGCTACTGTCATGAGAAACTCCTTTATCTTTGCATGTTAAAGTTTTGCAATCTATGATAAATGGCAATGCTTTGAGTGTTGAGTTGAGCTAATTGGCACTGATTGAATAAACTAATACCTCTCTTTAAGCAGGACTACTATGTTGCTAACTTTACCCATTAAGATAATGAGGGTGCTTCTATTTGTTAATGTATGTTTCATCAACTAGTCCCACTATTACAGTAATGTCACTCTCTCAATATATGTGCCAACAGGGATGCTCGATTTTGGTGGAACTGCACAAAAACTTTGGGTGCTTCATTGCCTCGACAGCTTCCGCCTTTCCTGTCAGTCGCTAATCTCCGCTTGCTTTCTTCCTTTGCTGTCAGTCGCTTGGCTTATCTCGGCTTCCAGTCAAAGGAAATAGTAATTGATATGCTACCTCACACAGGTTGGTACTGGTCTTTATCCTGATTATTGTGCCTGTCATATGTATTGGTAATTTGGTATTGTGCTACTGTTTGCCGATTTCATAAAGGAGTAATTTGGAGCCTGAACTCACAGGCAAATCATTACATCGGGTGATTTCTGTAGAACTGCACAAAATGATCAGATGGACAGGTACTTATGCTGCTGCTATGTACTCCAAAGCTCACTCAGACAAGCATCGATGTTGACAAGAAGTGCCTATATTCATTCGAGTATCAACCAGCATCAACCAATTGTCAAACTCCAAGTATTAGGAGAGTGAACGCCAAAAATATTGCTTGGTGCATAGCCCAGAAAAACGCAGTCCAGTCTTTGGTCCCAACTTGTGCCTTTTGGTTATCGGCACATATGGTAGCAAACTATATGGCATGGAGTCTAAAGATTCCAGACAAGTTGGTTGAGGCGTATATTCATCTGGCACTTAATCAGTCTGCACGCCAAGGATGCTCCATTTCAGTTGAATTGCACAAAAAATTTGGGTGGTTCATTTTCTCAACTGCCTCCTTTCTCGTCTGCAATGTAGAATTTTGGCGAGATACAGGACCAAGATGAGCCAGTAAACTAGTTGGATGAAAGTAGTGTCCAAGTTGCTCAAACCTCCCTCGGCACGAGGCCACTATTTGAGGATAAACCTACAAGCAAAGTTCAGATTGTCTGTGCTGCCTCTTATGTACTCGAAAGTTTACTCATACAAGAACTAATTTTAGCAAGAAGTACCTCCGATTGAACACCATTTACCAGTCTGTACCCTAGGTAATTAAAGTTCTTCCATGGATCATATTGGTTGTGATCTCAATCATTTGAATGCATGAACATACTGAACATGTGTATATCTGAATCTTTTTGTGAATTATGCATGAATATTGTCGTGTGATCTATCAATCATTTCGATGCATAGATATGCTGAGCTTGTGTATATATGAATCTTTTGATTTGTTGATAGTGAATGTTGGCTATGAATATGATAGTGTCATGTGAACCTGAGTTTGATATGAATGTTTGCCTTTTCTGTTGTATTTGTGTGTGAACTTGTTAGTATGCCTACTGTGGGGTATAAAACGCAGGTCTCTTATAAAAGTAATGATGTGTCCAATTTATGTTTTCCCTTCTAACCACATTATATATATTTATATTATTACTATTATCGTATATTTTAGAGAGACTTATATATACATTATAAAAACATCCCACGTGTTATTAACTTATAAAAGTAAATGTTTAACGGAAGTTGGCAAGGAAAATCCTGGTTGTTTTTGACTCACAGGCAAGGAAAATCCTGGTGATTGCGTACAAAAGCTTGCGAAGATTTTAACGACCAATTTAATAATAACGCGCTCATTTTTATTTTGAGAAATAACTCGCTAATTTCTTAATTATATATATAATGTGCCTCTCCGGTTTATTCTTTGATATTAATTGCTCCTTCTAACATAACATTATATATATAACGAGCCCACCTAATACGTGTATTACAAGGAAGTGCAAATAGGCTGGGATTTGTTAGAAAATATAAATGGGCCTCATTGACGCGAAATTATTTGTTCACCCAACCCAACAAATGGACCGTACATTCTAGAAAACATGGGTTAAATATATGCCACATTTTTGCAGGCTGACATATGGGCCAATAGGTCGAAGCCTACGCAAGGTGTTGTCAACTTGGTCAACAAATGATTGTGTCATCCACAACCATTGGATTTATATCCAACGGCCGGCATGCACCTTCAATCTCTCGTCTTCTTCCTCCAGCGTTGCCGGGACCGCCTGGTCCGGCCTCCGGTGGCTAGCGGCTCTGCTTAGCACACATCGCTGCGAAGCGCTACCCCACCGCCGGCCAGGCTATCCCTCCACCCCTCGACACCTCCTGTTATTCTCCACAGACTACAGCCCCACGCCGCAACAGAACCAGTTATAACCCTTCTCCTCCTCTCAATCTGCGACTCCACTACCGTGTTTTCCCATCTCCGAGTCGTTCCCGTCCGGGGCCTCGCCGTCGTCCACCGCCTCGCTGCGTTCGGTGCTGCGTGGTCAACAAACGAGAGTCATCGGAAGAGGACTGTACGCGGAGAGCCTGATGGCTGGGACCCACGAGGTCCATGGTCGCACGCAAGGAAAGTTCCTCCTTATTAA
Source organism: Triticum urartu (assembly GCF_056163025.1). Lineage (NCBI taxonomy): Eukaryota > Viridiplantae > Streptophyta > Magnoliopsida > Poales > Poaceae > Triticum > Triticum urartu. Next base: position 480,997,419 of record NC_141876.1, on the reverse strand, counting down.
GCTGAAAAAAATGTTTCCTCCACCTGACAGCTGGGACCCACCGGCTGTATCTTCGCACGGAAGGAAGTGCCTCCTTGTTTTGCGAAAAAAATTATTCATCCCGTTGACAGCTGGGACCCGTCAGATTTGGTGACTGACTTGTGGGCCTACTAAGCGGACGTGTACGCACGGCTTTGTCAACTTAATCAACAAATGATTCTAGCAGCTGGACCGTTGGATGTTAATCCAACAACCGTGCTCCTTCTTCAACCTCTGTTCTTGCTCCTGTCTCCCGTGGGCGGCACCGCGGCTGTGCTGTCGCGCACCCAAACCAGTGAAGTTTCCCACTCCTCTCCATCTGCGACTCCACTGCCCCGTCTTCCCCATCTCCGGGTCATTCCAGTCTGGGTGCGCTTGGCACGGTGTGGTCAACGTGGTCAACAACCGAGAGTCATCGGAAGATGACTATACATGAGAGGCTGATAGTGGGGACGCACCACGCCCATGGACGCATGCATGCAACGGAACGCGGCGAGGTCAACGTGGTCAAGGAACGACTTCCATCGAAAGTATACTGTACGTGGAGAGTCTCAGCTGGGTCCACGGCCGCAGCAAGTAAGTGCCTCCTTATTACGTGGAAAATAATGATTCCTCCAACTGACAGCAGGGACCCACTGGACGGGCCACCGTATTATGCGAAAAAAATGTTTGCCCCCTAACTGCTGGGACCCACCTGACGAGCCACCATATTTCGCGAAAAAAACGTTCCCCCCGCTGTCAGCTCGGACCCACCGGAAGTGCCTCCTTATTATGCACAAAAAAATGAATACTCCCCCGGCTAGCTGGGACCCACCTTGGTGGGAGGCTGACTTGTGGGCCTACTAAGTTGACGGGGACGAAGGGCTTTGTCAACTTAGTCAATATGAACGATTCTAGCTCAAGTGACCGTACGATGTCCACCCAACGGCCGTAGTGCTTCTTCAACCTCTGGTCTTCTTGCTCCAGCCGCCCAAAGCAGCGCCGGTCGTGCCGCATGCTCTTGCCTCCCGTGGCCGGCTGTGCTGCCGCGGAGGCCTCACCGCCCCTACTATTCCCACCGCTGGCCAGGCCCTGCGGCGACGGCAGCCTCACACCCCAGCCGAACCAGTGAACCCTCGTATTCCTCTCCACATGGGCTTCCACTGCCGCATCTTCCCCGGCTCCGCGTCATCCCCTTCCAAGGCCTCGCCGTCGTCCACCGCCGTGGTGCTCTCCACGCGGCGTGGTCAACGTGGTCAAGGAACGACTTCCATCGGAAGAGTACTGTATGTGGAGAGGCTGACAGTTGGGTCCATGGCCACAGCCCAGTTTTTTTGTGATTTGCCAAGTAAGTCGCTTTGTCAGGCCTGTTGGGCTGCAAATCTTTCAAGACGAGGAGAGCTTTCATTCGGCTGGCCGAGAAAATGGCCCATCAGTAATGAGAAATGGGCTGTACATTTTTAAAACACATCAAACTGGCAATTAGTTTCAAATATCTTTTTTTCATTTCGAGATTTTAAATTACATTAATTTTTATGCGTGGAGAATTTTATGGATTTGATATTGATATACATTTATTTTTAAAATCAGTTTGAATGTGAGTCAAAGTTTCGGGATTAAAAACAGTTCGGACCGTCACCGAAATATGCAAAATTTCGTATAATTTTTTAACCGTGGCCACAATATGGGCTGTAATGCTAACAAAAAGAATACGGGCTCCAAAAAACCTTAAGAATTAGCAAATGGACTGTAAATTTTTAGAAATAATGGCAGATGGGTTGTATGCTGTTTTCCACAGATTTGAGGCTTTCCTAAAAAAAGGTTGACGCACAAGCAGTGACTGTTTGATGTCCATCGAACGACCGTCGTGCTTCTTCAATCTCTGCTCTTCCTGCTCCAGCCACTCAAACAAGCGCCGAAGGGACTGCCTGCTCCCTCCTCCCCGCGGCCGGCTGTGCTGCCGTGCAGGCCTCGCCGCCCCACCGTACTCCCATCGCTGGCCTAGACATCCCTCTACTCACCCACACCTGCTGTTATTCTCCGACGACGGCAGACGAACCAGTAAACCCTCGTACAGTCGTACTCCCCTCCGCATGGGAAACAACTGCCGAGTCTTCCCTGCCTCTGTGTCGTTCCCTTCCTAGGCCTCGCCATCGTCCACCTCCCTGGTGCTCTTGGCGCGGCCTGATCAATGTGGTCAACGACCGACATGCATCTGAAGTGGACTGTACATGGAGAGGCCGACAGCTAGGTCCACGGCCGCTCGCAAGGAAATGCCTCCTTATTATGCGCAGAATAATGATTCCTCCACCTGACATCAGGGACCCACCAAAAGGGCATCTGTATTTCGCGAAAAAACGTTACGCCGCTGACAGCTTGGACCCACCAGCTATATCTTCACACGCAAGGAAGTGCCTCCTTATTACGCACAAAAAATGAATACTCCCCCTGTTAGCTGGGACCCAGTATAGTGGCAGGCTGACTTGTGGGCCTACTAAGTTGACGAGGACAGAGGGCATTGTCAACTTGGTCAATATGCACGATTCTAGCTCCAGTGACCGTACGATGTCCATCCAACGGCCATAGTGCTTCTTCAACCTCTGGTCTTCTTGCTCCAGCCGCCCAAGCTAGCGTGGGTCATGCCTCGTGCTCCTGCCTCCCGTGGCTGGCTGCGATGCGGCGGAGGCCTCACCGCCCCCTACTACTCCCACCGCTGGCCAGGCCATCCCTCCACTCACCCACACCCCCTGTTATTCTGCGGCTACGGCAGCCTCACACCGCAGGGAACCAGTGAACCCTCGTACTCCTCTACGCGTGGGCATCCACTGCCGCTTCTTCACTGGCTCCGCATCGTCCCCTTCCTAGGCCTCGCCTTTGTCCACCGACCTGGTGCTCTCGGCGCGGCGTGGTCAACGTGGTCAAGGAACGGCTTCCATCGGACATGGACTTTACGTGGAGAGGCTGACAGCTGGGTCCACAGCCGCAGCAAGGAAGTGCCTCCTTATTACGTGCAAAATAATTATTCCTCCACCTGACAGCGGGGACCCACCAGACGGGCCACCGTATTTCGTGAAAAAAAACGTTTGCCCCTGACTGCTGGGACCCACCAGCTACATCTTCGCACGCAAGGAAGTGCGTCCGGGCAAAAAAAATGATTCGCCCCCCTGACTGCTGGGACCCACCAGCTACATCTTCGCAGGCAAGGAAGTGCCTGACAGTCGGGACCCACCTGGTCGAAGCGTACGTAGCATTGTCATTCTGGTCGCGAACGTGTACGTACATATATACTGGTGGATGTAGAGGCGCACACGTGTCGTAGTAGAGGCGCGTACGTGTCGTAGTAGAGGCGTGCACATAGCATGTACACGTACGTACAGCGGCCAGGGTGCAAGAAAGAAAATACGGCCATGTATGTGTACATACGGGCGGGGTCTCGAACGCCTACTCGCGCATACGTACGGCCAGGGCTCGTGTACATGGCTGGGTCGGAACGGAGAAACAGCGTCGTCGTCGTGTTCATGGGGAGGCAACGGAATGCGTCGTGTTCATCGGGAGGCAACGGAACGCGTGGGAGCCAATCGGCTGGGTCGAAACGGAATGCGTGGTCGTGTTCACCGGGAGGACTTGGACGGAACGGGCGATGGAAACGAGGCCTGGCATACCGCATAATGGAGGAAACGGACCTCCTACGTTCGGAACGGGGTCCTGTTGATCGGGAGGGGTCTGGTGTACCGCCAAACGGAGGAAACGGACCTCGTACGGTCGAGACGGGGGTCCTGTTGATCGGGAGGGGTGAGGCGTAACGCAAAACGGATGAAACGGACCTCCTACGGTCGAAACGGGGGTCCTGTTGATCAGGAGGGGTGTGGCGTACCGCAAAATAGACGAAACGGACCTCCTATGGTCAAAACGGGGGTCCTGTTCATCCGGAGGGGTGTGGCGTACCGCAAAACGAGACTCCACGGGATACTGTTCATCTCCACCGTCGACCTCCTCCAGCCTCCATGAGCTACCGTCGACCTCCTCCAGCCTCCACGGGCTCCTGTTCATCCAGCCTCCACAGCGCGCTACTCCACCGGCTACTGTTCAACCACCCCTCCACGAGCACCCCTCCACCGTCTACTATTCATCCAGCCCTCCACACCACGGGGTCCTGCTCAACCACCCCTCCACGGGCACCCCTCCACCGTCTACTGTTCATCCAGCCCTCCACCACGCCATGGGGTCCTGTTCATCCAGAGGCAACGCCACCGCTCACTGTTCATCCAAACCCCCCTGCAACGCTCATTGTTCATCCCAGAGGCAGCATCGATCGGCTTCAGTTAGCAGCAGTAGCGAAGGAATCGCTCGATCGGGTTCAGTTAACAGCCATCGATCGATCGCCCGGGTTCAGTAACGTGTAGCCTGCAGTGCAATCGCTCGGGTTCAGTTAGAGCCCAACGCCTCACTCGGGTTCAGTTAGAGTCAAAGCCTCGCACACACACGCGTACGTGTACGAGAGAAACGCGCATCGCTCGGCCCCCGACCCCCCACCGTAACGGGGAACTCCCTGAAATTTTCCTCGCCCTCGCTTCTACCATGGTTTTTTCCGTCATGGACGGCCCAAAGAATGTCATGCGGCTGCGTCTCCAGCCCGCCCAGGACGAAAAGCCCATTTTCTGTCATGATTTTTTGTCATAGAAGTAGGAGCCCACCACATCTATGATGATACCGGGTTTTGTCACAATTATCTCATAGAAGTGTCATATGTATGACAGAAAATAATTTCATTTGTCCCAAAATGTCACGGATGTGTCTTTTTTTGTAGTGTATAGACTTGCAAGATAGGATCGAGAACTCTCATATATTGATGAAAACATAATAGGTTCAGATCTGAAATCATGGCACTCGGGCCCCAGTGACAAGCATTAAGCATAGCAAAGTCATAGCAACATGAATCTCAGAACATAGAGGATACTAGGGATCAAAACCTAACAAAACTAACTCGATTACATGATAAATCTCATCCAACCCATCACCGTCCAGCAAGCCTACGATGGAATTACTCACGCACGGCGGTGAGCATCATGAAATTGGTGATGGAGGAAGGTTGATGATGACGATGGTGACGGATTCCCCTCTCCGAAGCCCCGAACGGACTCCAGATCAGCCCCGAACGTGATGAATCCTTCTCCTTTATTTTTTTTCTTCCCGAGAGCAAATATATAGAGTTGGAGTTGAGGTCGAAGGAGCTCCAGGGGGCCCATGAGGTAGGGGCGCGCCTAGGGGGCAGGCGCGCCCCCACCCTCGTGGCTAGGGTGTGGGCCCCCTGGTCTTCATCTTTTGCAAGGATTTTTTATTATTTCCAAAAATACGTTCCATGAAGTTTCAGGTCATTCCGAGAACTTTTGTTTCTACACATAAATAACACCATGGCAATTCTGTTGAAAACAACGTCAGTCCGGGTTAGTTCCATTCAAATCATGCAAGTTAGAGTCCAAAACAAGGGCAAAAGTGTTCGGAAAAGTAGATACGACGGAGACGTATCAACTCCCCCAAGCTTAAACCTTTGCTTGTCCTCAAGCAATTCAGTTGATAAACTGAAAGTGATAAAGAAAAACTTTTACAAACTCTGTTTGCTCTTGTTGTTGTAAATATGTAAAGCCAACATTCAAGTTTTCAGCAAAGATTATGAACTAACCATATTCACAATAACGCATAGGTCTCATGTTTACTCATATCAATGGCATAATCAACTAGCGAGCAATAATAATAAATCTCGTATGACAACACTTTCTCAAAACAATCATAATATGATATAACAAGATGGTATCTCGCTAGCCCTTTCTGAGACCGCAAAACATAAATGCAGAGCACCTTTAAGGATCAAGGACTGACTAGACATTGTAATTCATGGTAAAAGAGATCCGGTCAAGTCATACTCAATGTAAACTAACAGTAATGAATGCAAATGACAGCGGTGCTCTCCAACTGGTGCTTTTTAATAAGCGGGTGATGACTCAACATAAAAGTAAATAGATAGGCCCTTCGTAGAGGGAAGAAGGGATTTGTAGAGGTGCCAGAGCTCGGTTTTGAAATAGAGGTGAATAATATTTTGAGCGGTATACTTTCATTGTCAACATAACAACCAAGAGATGGCAATATCTTCCATGCTACACACATTATAGGTGGTTCCCAAACAGAATGGTAAAGTTTATACTCCCCCTCCACCAACAAGCATCAATCCATGGCTTGCTCGAAACAACTAGTGCCTCCAACTAACATGAATCCCAGGGGGGAGTTTTTGTTTGCAATTATTTTGATTTGATTTGCATAAAGCATGGAACTGGGCATCCCGGTGACCAGCCATTTTCTCATGAGTGAGGAGCGGAGTCCACTCCTCTTGAGAATAACCCGCCTAACATGGAAGATACGGACAACCCTAGTTGATACATGAGCTATTCAAGCATACAAAACAGGATATTTATTTGAAGGTTTAGAGTTTGGCACATACAAATTTACTTGTAACGGTAGGTAGATACCGTATATAGGTAGGTATGGTGGACTCATATGGAATAACTTTGGGGTTTAAGGGATTGGATGCACAAGCAATATTCCCGCTTAGTACAAGTGAAGGCTAGCAAAAGACTGGGAAGCGACCAGAGCGACAACAGTCATGAACATGCATTAAAATTAATCAACACTAAATGCAAGCATGAGTAGGATATAATTCACCATGAACATAAATATCGTGAAGGCTATGTTGATTTTGTTTCAACTACATGCGTGAACATGTGCCAAGTCAAGTCACTTAAATCATTCAGAGGAGGATACCACCCTATCATACCACATCACAACCAGTTTAATAGCATGTTAGCACGCAAGGTAAACCATTATAAGCTCCTAGCTAATCAAGCATGGCACAAGAAACTATGATCTCTAGTTGTCATTGCAAACATGTTTATTCATAATAGGCTGAATCAGGAATGATGAACTAATCATATTTACAAAAACAAGAGAGGTCGAGTTCATACCAACTTTTCTCATCTCAGTCAGTCCATCATATATCGTCATAATTGCCTTTCACTTGCACGACCGAATGATGTGGATAATAATAATAGTGCACGTGCATTGGACTAAGCTGGAATCTGCAAGCATTCAATAAACAGGAAGACAAGGCAATATGGGCTCTTTTGTCAGATCAACAATAATGCATATAAGAGCCACTTCAACAATTTAATTATGGTCTTCTCCTATCGACCCCCAAAGAAAAGAAAAGAAATAAAACTATTTACACGGGAAAGCTCCCAACAAGCAAAAGAAGATCAAGAAATCTTTTTTTGGTTTTCTTTTTAATTACTACTACAAGCATGGAAATTAAAACTAGCTGAAATCTACAACTAATTTTTTTTGTTTTTCTTAAGGTTTATTAAACACACAAGAAGAAAGCATAGAAAGGAAATAAACTAGCATGGATATTACAATAAAAAAGTATGAGCACGGACATCTAGCAATGAGTGTGTGTGAACATGAATGTAATGTCGATAAGAAATACGTACTCCCCCAAGCTTAGGCTTTTGGCCTAAGTTGGTTTATTTCCACGGATGGCCTGGCGGATATCCATAGTTGTAGCTGGGGTCGTACTGTGATGTCGGTGGAAAATACGTACTCCCCCAAGCTTAGGCTTTTGGCCTAAGTTGGTCTATGGCCACGGCTGGCCTGACGGATATCCATAATAGTAGCTGGAGTCGTACTACGATGCAGCGGCTATCGCCTGCTGAGCTGCAGCGTGGCGGCGAGCTGCCTCCGCCCTCCTCTCATACTCATATGCCTCCTCTCTGGTAATAAAATGTCTTCCTTTTGCCTGACTATCAAAGAAGGCAGGAGCAGGGAGAGTAATACGGACAACACAACGTCTATCAAAGATTAAGCGATACTAGAGAGGCGATCCATTCCTCTCGACAAACTGGTGGTGAACCATAGCATTAAAGTCTAGGTAAGCAGGAGGCAATTCAATATCGTCATTACGTATGGTTACACCAAGAAAATCAGCTAAAAGGGTTGCATAAATTCCTCCAAAGAAATCTCCATTAAATCTATTATGATGCAACCTACGTGCAACAATGGCTCCCAAATTATTAGATTTGTCTCCTAACACAGCACTCCTAAGAACACTGAGGTCAGGGACACACATATGACATGCTTCATCTTTACCATTTATGCACCTACCTATGAAGAGAGCAAAATAATGTATAGCAGGAAAATGAATGCTCCCTATGGTAGCTTGTGCTATGCCTCTAGATTCCCCCATAGTTATACTAGCAAGAAAATTTCTAAATTCAGATTTGCGGGGTTCACTAGCACTACCCCATTGTGGAAGTTTGCAAGCAGTGGTAAAATCCTCTAAGCCCATAGTATAAGATTTTTCATAAAGATCAAACAAGACAGTTGGAGAATTATGTGAAGATGAAAATTCAAACCTCCTCACAAAGGAACTAGTGAGATAGTGGTACTGGCGGCACTTTTCTTCCTCGAAGTTCACAAGATCAGCGTTATGCAAATATGCGTTAAATTCTTCCTTAATTCCCGCTCGATCCATAAAGTTTTCCGAAGGCCATTCACAAGGACGCACTAGAACGTCTCTTGGTGGCTCTTCATGATCATCACGCATTGCAAGCCTGGGTCCTTGCTTCCTTGAAGAACCACCTTGGTACATTTTCCTAAGCATATTCCTTCCTCTGAAAAATTTCTGAAATTTTTAGTAACTTCAAGTAAAAATAAACCAAACTCAACAAAATTGATAGCAACTACTCCTAGAAGTGCCTAGAGCCTATATCATGCATCAAAACTACTTTTACCCATATAAATTTGACATGCAAGCTCAATAACAGGGTCACCTAAGCAGCAAAAATATGCAATGAATAAAGCACTAGAACAAAAACTAATTGGACCAATGGAGGAGTCACATACCAAGGAACAATCCCCCCAAGCAGTTTTGTGAGAGGTGCTTTGAGCAAGGAGATAGAAAATGGCAGCAAAATGAGCTTGGACTTGGGTTTGAACTGGATAATCGTGTTTGTGGGAGAAAGAAGGAGTGTGTGGGTGCAGGAATAAGTGGAGGAGAGCCACCATGGGCCCATGGGGCAGGGGGGCGCGCCCAGGGGGGTAGGGCGCGCCCTCCACCCTCGTGGCCAGGTGGATGCCCCCCTGTTGTGTTCTTAGTGCCAAATATTCTCAAATATTCTAGAAAAAATCATATTTAAATTTCAGGGCATTTGGAGAACTTTTATTTTCGGGGTATTTTTATATTGCACGGATAATTCAGATAACAAACGGAAAATACTTATTTTTATTTTATTAATATAAATAATAGAAAGTAAAAGGAGGGTACAGAGAGTTGTGTTTTCTAACTTCATCCATCTCATGATCATCAAAAGGAATCCATTAACAAGGTTGATCAAGTCTTGTTAACAAACTCATTCCGAATAACATGGAACCAGAGAATTTTCGAATAACACTAGGTTACCTGAACGGGGATATGCACATCCCCAACAATAAGAATATCATATTTCTTCTTGACAGTAGGAAGAGGAAATTCAAAACTTCCAAAAATAATTGATGGAATTTTTCCAATAGAATTGATAGTGTGGACTTGAGGTTGTTTCCTCGGAAAGTGTATAGTATGCTCCTTACCATTAACATGAAAAGTGACATTGCCTTTGTTGCAATCAATAATAGCCCCTGCAGTATTCAGAAAGGGTCTTCCGATAATAATAGACATACTATCGTCATCGGGAATATCAAGAATAACAAAGTCCGTTAAAATAGTAACGTTTGCAACCACAACAGACACATCCTCACAAATACCAACAGGTATAGCAGTTGATTTATTAGCCATTTGCAAAGATATTTCAGTAGGTGTCAACTTATTGAAATCAAGTCTACGATATAAAGATAGAGACATACCACTAACACCGGCTCCAAGATCACATAACGCAGTTTTAACATAGTTTCTTTTAATGGAGCATGGTATAGTGGGTACTCCTGGATCTCCAAGTTTCTTTGGTATTCCACCCTTAAAAGTATAATTAGCAAGCATGGTGGAAATTTCAGCTTCCGGTATCTTTCTTTTATTAGTAACAATTTCTTTCATGTACTTAGGATAAGGATTCATTTTAAGCATATCAGTTAATCGCATACGCAAAAAGATAGGTCTAATCATTTCAGCAAAGCGCTCAAAATCCTCATCATCCTTTTTCTTGGATGGTTTGGGAGGAAAAGGCATAGGTTTCTGAACCCATGGTTCTCTTTCTTTACCATGTTTCCTAGTGACAAAGTCTCTCTTATCATAACATTGATTCTTTGATTGTGGGTTATCAAGATCAACAGCAGGTTCAATTTCTATACCATTATCATGGCTAGGTTGAGCATCAACATGAACATTATCATTAACATTATCACTAGTTTCAGGTTCATTACCAGATTGTGTTTCAGTATCAGAAATAGAGATATCATTTGGATTCTCAGGTGGTTCAGCAATAGGTTCACTAGAAGCATGGAAAGTCCTATCATTCTTCTTTTTCTTCCTTTTAGACGGACTAGGTGCATCTATATTATTTCTCTGAGAATCTTGCTCAATTCTCTTAGGGTGGCCTTCAGGATACAGAGGTTCCTGAGTCATTCTACCAGTTCTAGTAGCCACTCTAACATCATAATCATTATTCTTACTATTCAATTCATTGAGCAAATCATTTTGAGCCTTAAGTACTTGTTCTACTTGAGTGGTAACCATAGAAGCATGTTTACTAATAAGTTTAAGTTCACCTTTGACATTAGCCATATAATCACCCAAGTGTTCAATCATATAAGCATTTTGTTTTAACTGTCTACCAAAATAAGCATTATAATCTTCTTAATTCACCATAAAATTATCAAACTCATCTAAGCATGGGCTAGCAAACTTAGTAAATGGGATTTCATCTTTATCATATCTATAGAGAGAATTTACCTTTACTACCTGTGCCGGGTTATCAAGACCATGCAGTTCTTCAATAGGTAATGGATTAAGATCATATGTTTCTTCGACAGACGGTAAATTAAGACCATGTATTTCTTCAATAGGAGGTAAATTCTTAACATCTTCAGCTTTAATACTTTTTTCTTTCATAGATTTCTTTGCCTCTTGCATATCTTCAGGATTGAGAAATAGAACACCTCTTTTCTTCAGAGTTGGTTTAGGAATAGGCTCAGGAGCTGGCTCAGGAAGTGTCCAATTATTTTCATTTGTCAACATATTATTCGATATAATTTCAGCTTCATCCGGTGTTCTTTCCCTGAAAACAGAACCAGCACAATTATCCAAGTAATCTCCGGAAGCATCGGTTAGTCCATTATAAAAGATATAAAGTATTTCATTTTTCTTAAGAGGATGATCAGGAAAAGCATTAAGTAATTGGAGAAGCCTCCCTCAAAGCAGCTTGTTTCTTATGAGCAGGGAAATATTTAGTAGAGAAGTAATAAATCATATCCTGGGGACTATGCACACAACCAGGATCAAGAGAATTAAACGATATCTTAGCATCACCCTTCAATGAGAACGGAAATATTTTAAGGATATAAAAGTAGCGAGTTCTCTCATCATTAGTGAACAGGGTGGCTATATCATTTAATTTAGTAAGATGTGCCACAACAGTTTCAGATTCACAGCCATGAAAAGAATCAGATTCAACCAAAGTAATTATATCAGGATCAACAGAGAATTCATAATCCTTATCAGTAACACAGATAGGTGAAGTAGCAAAAGCAGGGTCAGGTTTCATTCTAGCATTAAGAGATTGCTGCTTCCATTTAGTTAATAACCTCTTGAGCTCATATCTATCTTTGCAAGCTAAAATAGCTAGAGCAGCTTCTTTTTCCAAAACATAACCCTCAGGAACAACAGGCGATTCATATTTATTAGGGGGAGAGTCTTCATCATCACTTTCATCAATATTATCGGTTTTAATAATTTCATTCTCTCTAACCCTGGCAAGTTGTTCATCAAGAAATTCACCAAGTGGCACGGTAGTATCAAGCATAGAAGTAGTTTCATCATAAGTATCACGCATAGAAGAAGTGGCATCATCAATAACATGCGACATATCAGAACGAATAGCAGAAGCAGGTTTAGGTGTCGCAAGCTTACTCAAAACAGAAGGTGAATCAAGTGTAGAGCTAGATGGAAGTTCCTTACCTCCCCTCGTAGTTGAGGGATAAATCTTGGTTTTTGGATCTCTCAAGTTCTTCATAATGATAAGCAGATATAAATCCCAAGTGACTCAAAGAATAGAGCTATGCTCCCCGGCAACGGCGCTAGAAAATAGTCTTGATAACCCACAAGTATAGGGGATCGCAACAGTTTTCGAGAGTAGAGTATTCAACCCAAATTTATTGATTCGACACAAGGGGAGCCAAAGAATATTCTCAAGTATTAGCAGCTGAGTTGTCAACTCAACCACACCTGGAAACTTAATATCTGTAGCAAAGTATTTAGTAGCAAAGTAATATGATAGTAGTGGTAACGATAGCAAAAGTAACGGTAGCAAAAGTAATTTTTTTGGTATTTTGTAGTGATTGTGACAATAGCAACGGAAAAATAAATAAGCAAAGAACAATATATGGAAAGCTCGTAGGCAATGGATCGGTGAAAGTGCAACTATCCCTAGGTGGTTTTGGTAATTCATAACAACATATAGCTCATTGAGCTAATGCTATTCCAAGATGATTATTTCAGGAAAGCTCAATGATTGGCATGGCATGGATGTGAAAGTGGAACCCTCAAAATGCTAAGGACAAAGGATTGGCTCAAGCTCAAAAACTCAAGACTCTTCATTTTATATTTTAGTGATCCAAGATCACATTGAGTCTTTAGGAAAAGCCAATACTATTAAGGAGGGATGAGGTGTTGCTTAATGAGCCTCTTGCTTCATGTGCTTAATGATATGCTTCAAAATCCTCAACTACTTTCCCATATCCACATATGACCTAAACCGTAAGCCAAACTCGGTCCTACCGATTCTTCCTATCCGGCGCCACCGAGTTTCACTTGTCATTAGCCACTGCCAAACCCTAGCAATTCGGTTCTACTGATAAGGATCTCGGTCTCACCGAGATGGGGTTGCAAACTCTCTGTTTCCCTTTCGTAACTTTTCGGTCTTACCGGAAGAGCGAATCGGTCCCATCGAGATTGCAATGCAAACTCAGTGTTTCCCCTTTGTAACTTTTCGGTCTCACCGAGTTCCACTCGGTCTCACCGAAAGAGCAAATCGGTCCCACCGAGTTTGCCTGACCAACTCTCTGGTTAGCTAATTACCAAATTCGGTCTCACCGAGTCTGTGTAATCGGTCTCACCGAGATTATGTTATGCCCAAACCCTAACCATATCGGTCCTACCGAGTTGCATGTCAGTCCCACCGAAAATCACTAACGGTCACTAGGTTTACATTTTCGGTCCGACCGAGCTTATTGATTCGGTCCCACCGAGATTGGAAAACTGTGTAACGGTTGGATTTTGTGTGGAGGCTATATATACCCTTCCACCTCCTCCTCCTTCGATGAGAGAGCCATCAGAACACATACACCATTCCAACTCATATGTTCTGAGAGAGAACCACCTACTCATGTGTTGAGACCAAGACATTCCATTCCTACCATATGAATCTTGATCTCTAGCCTTCCCAAGTTGCTTTCCACTCAAACCTTCTTTCCACCAAATCCAAATCCTATGAGAGAGAGTTGAGTGTTGGGGAGACTATCATTTGAAGCACAAGAGCAAGGAGTTCATTACCTACACACCATTTGTTACTTCTTGGAGAGTGGTGTCTCCTAGATTGGCTAGGTGTCACTTGGAAGCCTCCGACAAGATTGTGGAGTTGAACCAAGGAGTTTGTAAGGGCAAGGAGATCGCCTACTTCGTGAAGATCTACCGCTAGTGAGGCAAGTCCTTCGTGGGCGATGGCCATGGTGGGATAGACAAGGTTGCTTCTTCGTGGACCCTTTGTGGGTGGTTGCTTCTTCGTGGACCCTTCATGGGTGGAGCCCTGTGTGGACTCGCGCAACCGTTACCCTTGGGTGGAGCCCTGTGTGGACTCGCGCAACCGTTACCCTTCGTGGGTTGAAGTCTCCATCAACGTGGATGTAGGATAGCACCACCTATCCGAACGACGGGAAAAACATCCGTGTCTCCAATTGCGTTTGAATCCTCCAAACCCTTCCCTTTACATTCTTGCAAGTTGCATGCTTTACTTTCCGTTGCCTATATACTCTTTGCATGCTTGCTTAAATTATGTGATGATTGCTTGACTTATCCTAAAATAGCTAAAATCTGCCAAGAACTAAAATTGGGAAAAGGTTAAGTTTTTATTTGGTCAAGTAGTCTAATCACCCCCCCCCTCTAGACATACTTTCGATCCTACAAGTGGTATCAGAGCCAGGTTTCCATTTGCTTGATCTCCATAGCTTTTGGTGGTCATAGCCTTGGTTTCACAACCTAGGAGAGTATGGCATCTAGAGAGGGAAATTATCACCGTAGAGGTCCTTACTTTGATGGTACTAATTTTGCTAGTTGGAAGCATAAAATGAAAATGCATATTCTTGGACATAACCCCACCGTTTGGGCTATTGTGTGTGTTGGTTTGCAAGGTGACTTCTTTGATGGGAAAGAACCAAACCATGAAGCTGCTGCGGATGAGTTGAAGATGTTGCAATACAATGCTCAAGCTTGTGATATTCTCTTCAACGGATTGTGCCCCGAAGAATTCAACAAAATCAGCCGCCTTGAGAATGCAAAGGAAATTTGGGACACTTTGATTGATATGCATGAAGGTACCGACTCCGTCAAGGAATCCAAGTTGGATGTGCTTCAAAGCCAACTTGACAAGTTCAAGATGAAGGATGGTGAAGGTGTCGCTGAGATGTACTCTAGGCTTGCTCTCATCACAAATGAGATTGCCGGCTTAGGAAGTGAAGAGATGACCGATAGATTCATCATCAAGAAGATTCTAAGAGCCTTGGATGGAAAATATGATACCATGTGCACATTGATCCAAATGATGCCAAATTACAAAGATCTCAAGCCAATGGAGGTGATTGGAAGAATTGTTGCTCATGAGATGTCACTTAAGGATAAAGAGGAACTTCACAACAAATCAAGTGGTGCCTATAAAGCCTCATGTGAAGCCCCTACATCATCAAGTGAGAAACAAGACTTCAATGAAGAATTGAGCTTAATGGTGAAGAACTTCAACAAGTTCTACAAGAGTAGAAGCAAAGATAGAAGCTCCAAGTCAAGGTCCTACAATGACAAAAGATCTTCTAGTCGAGAGCGAAACTGTTACAATTGTGGAAGACCCGGACACTATTCCAATGAGTGTATGGCTCCCTACAAGAGAAGAGAAGATTCTCCAAAAAGAAGAAGCAAAGGATCACCACCAAGAGAGAGAAGGAGTAGAGATGATCGTTATGAACGAAGATACTCACGGAGAAGCAAGGATTCGGAAAGGAAGGAAAAATCATCAAGGAGCTACACAAGACGAAGACATCAAGCTCATGTTGGTGAATGGGTATCCGGCTCCGACTCCGACAGCCACTCCGAGAGAAGTTATCACTCCGACTCCGAAGATACTCAAGATGAAGGTGTTGCCGGTCTAGCACTTGTGTCAACCAACTCCTACGACATATTTGACTCACCAAATGAAGGAATTGGAAGATGCTTCATGGCCAAAGGTCCTAAGGTAACACACCCCGAGTATGTTGATTTCAATAGTGATGAAGATGACTTGTTAGGTGATGATTTGCTTGTAGACAACTCTAGTGA
This sequence comes from Triticum urartu, assembly GCF_056163025.1. Lineage (NCBI taxonomy): Eukaryota > Viridiplantae > Streptophyta > Magnoliopsida > Poales > Poaceae > Triticum > Triticum urartu. The sequence continues at coordinate 480,981,590 of NC_141876.1, read as the reverse complement.
TGAATACTATGATGAAAGACCAATTAATCATGCTAATCAAGATAAAACGAATGACAATGATAAGGAGAAGATTGAGGCTCTAACTAAAGAACTAAAAACTCTTAAGTTAGCTCATGACACTATCTTCGAAGATCATCAAGAACTCTTAAGAGCTCATGAGAAATTACGCTTTGAAAAGCTCAATCTTGAGCAAGAGCATGAGTTCTTAAAGGCAATCAATGATGATCTCCGCAAGAAAAGTTCTTCTTACATTGCCAAGCGTTTACTCTTATCCACTTACATGCCTCAAGTCAAGTCTAGTAACAAGAAAGATTATTCCTCTAGCAGTAACAATGATCATGTTAAATCCAATATTGTTGCTTCTAGTAGTTCTCTTGATTCCACTAATGATTCTCTTATCCAAGTTACACTTGAGCAAGAAAATAGTTTATTGAAGGGAATTATAGAGAAAGGAGTGTACAAAAGCCTTGCCGGGAGTAAGCAATTCGAGGAAATTGTGCGCAAGCAAGGAATGCACCGGAAGAATCAAGGTGTTGGTTTTGAGCGAAAGTTCAATGCCAATGGAGTTGAGTGGGAAGAAGATCAATACCCCAAGACAAAGTTTGTCCCTCAACAAGAGAAGTATACTTCTTTCAAGGGGACACAAGCTCAAGATGATCTTCCACCACAAGACTACAAGCAAAAAGGCAAGGACAAGCTTCAAGAGGAAATTGATGCATTTGAAGAAGCTCCGAAGACCTTAGTCAAGTGGATTCCCAAGACTACTTCAAGCTCCACTTCATCAAGTACGACTACAACTCCAAGGATTCCCATCAAGATGATGTGGATCCAAAACAAGAAGAACTAGAGAGTTCTTGAGGGTGACTCCGCCAACATACTTCACTCTTATCATTTTGGCAAGAACAAGTGCAATCAACGTCCACATCTTGCACTAGTTCAAGGAGTCACAAACCCTCTTGTTGGTAAGACAAGGGACAAGGTAACCTAAAAGTTTTCATGGACATCATCTTTTGTGTGCATCACTCTATGTCTATGGATATCCTTGTTTGTTCCTTGTGGGACCAACCCATGTAGGTATTGAAAGTGCAATTCACTCAAATGGATAGCTCCAAGAGATCTACATCAACATTGAGCATCCACATCTTCAATATCTACATGAAGTCATCATCGACAAAACCCAAGGTTAGTTCATCCCTCTTAGGGGGGATATCACATCTAGGGGGAGCTTTACTCTAAGACTTGAGCTAAAGCAACTCTAAAGATGTGAACACAACAATGCTTTATGTAAAAGTGGTAACCCCACTTGAGCTTAAACAATGAGTATGACCTATGATCAAGTGATCTCACTTGACTCCTAAGTCAATATACTCATATATAGATGACCTAGTCATCGCAAATTGCTTGATAGATGCTAGAATTGGTTGTGCATGCCTTGTCACATATTTCATTTGCCATCTTATTGTGTGAGCATGCTGATTGCATATTTTACTCATTCGAGGACATCCACTTGTTGTTTTGATTGTTCGGCTTTATTTCTTTTTGCCAAGTGGATGGACAAGAATGCCTAAGAACCTCCTCTAGCTATCTATGCTTTTCTCGTCTCAAACTCTATTCATGCTGCATCACAAAATTTGATCAAGTCAGATTCGAACCACTCTGTGTGAGGAACGCTCGGAGTCCCCGATTCGTCATAGACTTAAACTTCCAAAACCTCTTTATGATTCTCGGTCTGACCGATACTCCACTTTTGGTCCTACCGAGATCATTAAGTTGATCTAGGTTTTCGATCTCGGTGCAACCGATTTGAACCTTTTGGTCACACCGAGTTTCAGTAACTGCACGCAGTTATGAATCTCGGTGCCACCGAGTCGTTCCACTCGGTCACACCGACAGGGTCGGGCTATATATAGTCACGGGCAAAATTTGGAAATTTCTCCAAACCCCTTCGCCCGCGCGATAGCCTGCTCTGCCCTCGTGGTCTCCGGATCGTCTTCTCGCCGCCAGCCGCCTCCAGTCGCTGGTCTCCATCGCTGTCAACGGGAATTCTGCCCCGCCGTTGCCGCCGTAGCAAGTCCCCGCCGAACTAGGGTATGGACTTGATCTTTGTGCTATTCCTCAATCTGATTCCTAGCACATTGTGATCATATTGATTCTAGCCACGTTTGATAAACTTCTATCCAGTCAAAACGCCCGTAGATTAGGTTTGATTTGAAAATTCTAGGTTTAGGTTTCCGCCGAAACCATCTCGGACCCATCGAGTTGAAAAACTCGGTCCCACCGATTTGGCTTATGCCATTGCACAAGTGAGACTCGGTCTGACCGAGAATTACTTATCGGTGTGACCGATTTTGGAACTCTGTGAAACCCTAGCAGTCTCGGTGCCACCGAACTGTGACTCGGTCCTACCGAGTTCACTAGTTTAGGTTCCAAAACTGCTTCGGTATCACCGAGTTTGAAAATCGGTAGATCCGAGATGATTTCAGTAGGAAACTAAAACTAAGTTTTTGGATCATTCTTTTTGCAAAAATCTCTGCATTTTGTGATGCTCATCTTTTCTATCTCATCTATAATCTATTCACAGGGTCAGCAGTCAGTTTGCAGCATGTCTGATCAAAGTGATAGCCAAAACATGTCAGAGCAGCAAGTAGTGATGAGTGAGGGCACTAGTCCCTCCAGTTCATCTGATGAAGGCAGCAGGAGCACTCCTAGTAACTTGCCAAAGGCTGCCACGAGACAAAGGAAGAAGAGGACTTTAGATTCCAAAGATGAAGACTATGTGGCAGAGGAAGAGGCCACTTCCAAGAGAGTTGAGCCAGCTCAAGGCACTAAGCCAGGCCTGAAAATCAAAAGGCCAGCAGGCAGGCAGCCCATGTCAAAAGCAAGAGCCTCAACTGAGAAGCCCACTCCTCAAGAGCCAGTTGTTGCAGAAGGCAAGAAAAGAAAGGAAAGGGTGAAGAAGAATGTGGCTAGAGTGCTTGGCAAAGCTTCCATCATGGAAGAGGAAGAAGAAGAAGAAGTAGCTGCACCAGCACCCAAGGCACCCAAGCTAATGGGAGATGCCATAAAATCAGGGGGAGCTGCTTCCAAGACCAAGCCAGCTCCAAAGCCAAAGCCAAAGAGGAACACAAGAAGCATTCCTGCAGCTGAAAAGAACAAGGCCCCAGTGCCTGAGACTGTTGCTGAAGAAGAGGAAGAAAATGTCCTAAGGAAGCTAAAGCCCAAGATCCCAGACCACAACGATGCTCATCCTGTGGCTGAGGACATGAAGCTCAGGAGAGATTCAGGGCTGAGAAAGTGGAGAGAAGCAGACCCATATGCTTCAAGGAGAAGGACTGCCATGGACTACAGGTTTCACACCAAGGAGCAGCAGGATTTTTATGAGACAGTGCTGCTAGATAAGAAGCCCATTGTCTGAGATATGCGATGGGTTGATTGGACATACATCAAGGACAATGAGGAGCACTATCCTGGAGTGCAAGACAGCTTCATAGCTTGTGGAGTAGCTGACTTTGTTGGGCAGAAGCTCACAAAGTGGAACGAGGAACTCATCATGCAGTTCTACTCCACAGCTCACTCTTATCCAGATGGGAGGATCACATGGATGTCTGAGGGTACAAGGTACCAATCCACAGTTGCTGAGTGGGCACAGATCATTAATGCCCCAGAGGAGCAAGATGATGACTTGGATATCTATGCCAAGAAGAAGATGGACCACAACTCAATGTCAAATATGTACAAGGAGATCCCAAATGAAGCACTTGATACCTTCAAGTTTGGCTCAGTACATTACCTTCTGTCAGGGCTCCCGATGATCAATTGGATACTAAGGCACACCTTACTGCCCAAGTCTGGAGATCACAAGATGATCAGAGGCCATGCTATCAACTTGCTACATGTGTTTGATGTGCCTCAGAAGTTCAAGGTGATGAGCCTCATAGTGGAAACAATCAAGAGGACTGCAGCAGACCAGAAGAGGAGCTGCGGATATGCCCCTCAGATTCAGGAGCTCATCAACTCCAAGATGGGCACGGGCATATATTTATTGGACAAGGAACATTTGCCCATCCGTCCAGATTTTGAGAACAATGAAGTTGTGATGACTGAGAACGAGCCATCGTCTGCACAAGCATATGCAAAGAAGGAGAAGGCGAGGAAGGAGAAAGCTGCCAAGATGCCTACTCAAGAGGAGGCATCTGAATACTTCTTGAAGACCAAACAAGAGTAGCTTGGTTACTTGATTGCATCCACGCTGAGGATTGAGCAAAGTCTGGCCACCCTCACTTAGAATCAGCAGAGCCTAGAGAGAATCATCGAACAGAAGTTCTATGACTTGGATGTCAAAGTAACGGAAGTTCAGTCTGCAGTGGAGCAGCTCCAGGAGGACATGCAGGAGAGGAGAGGCAGGACTACTACTCATGCCTTTGCCAGAGTGCCAAGAGGTCCGAGGTCGTCTGCCGTGCCAGTTGCTGACACAAGAGCCACCACCTCAGCACCAGCCACAGCCTCAGTTCCACCAGCTCCAGCATCTACTTCAGCTCCAACTCCAGCGTCTACTTCAGCATCTACCGAAGCCTTCGTCCTTGGAGTGATCCGGACTCCACCACCACCTGAAGATCAAGCCTGAGCGTCGATCTAGTGCTATGCATTTTCTAGGAACTTTTTGGTAACTTGTTGCCAAAGGGGGATAAGATGTATAGATCATAGGCTTCGAGAGAGAGAGTGTTTCTTTTCTCTCTTGCTTTATTTGGTGGTTTTTCGAACTTGTTTGCTTTTGAGTGCTTGAGATACTACGTCCTTATTTGTGAGACATTGATGATCATGTGTTTGATCATAAGCTACACTTAATGCTTGCTTAATGCTATTACCTTATCTATCTTATGTGATCATTCATTATTCTTGGTGATGAGTGCATGTATTTCATTCTTATCATTTTAAGCGCTCCACCAAGATGTATGTGACATGGAAGAGTAACCCATGACTCTAACTCTTTGTGCATTTGCAGTCCAAAGCAAATTTTAAATATGCACAAATTTAGGGGGAGCTCTTACTTATCACATACTTCTCAAAGCGACGATATATTTCATGATTATTATCTTTTGTCGAAGCTTTGATCTATATGTTGTCATCAATTACCAAAAAGGGGGAGATTGAAAGTGCAACTATCCCTAGGTGGTTTTGGTAATTCATAACAACATATAGCTCATTGAGCTAATGCTATTCCAAGATGATTATTTCAGGAAAGCTCAATGATTGGCATGGCATGGATGTGAAAGTGGAACCCTCAAAATGCTAAGGACAAAGGATTGGCTCAAGCTCAAAAACTCAAGACTCTTCATTTTATATTTTAGTGATCCAAGATCACATTGAGTCTTTAGGAAAAGCCAATACTATTAAGGAGGGATGAGGTGTTGCTTAATGAGCCTCTTGCTTCATGTGCTTAATGATATGCTCCAAAATCCTCAACTACTTTCCCATATCCACATATGACCTAAACTCTAAGCCAAACTCGGTCCTACCGATTCTTCCTATCCGGCGCCACCGAGTTTCACTTGTCATTAGCCACTGCCAAACCCTAGCAATTCGGTTCTACCGATAAGGATCTCGGTCTCACCGAGATGGGGTTGCAAACTCTCTGTTTCCCTTTCGTAACTTTTCGGTCTTACCGAAAGAGCGAATCGGTCCCACCGAGATTGCAATGTAAACTCAGTGTTTCCCCTTTGTAACTTTTCGGTCTCACCGAGTTCCACTCGGTCTCACCGAAAGAGCAAATCGGTCCCACCGTGTTTGCCTGACCAACTCTCTGGTTAGCTAATTACCAAATTCGGTCTCACCGAGTTTGTGTAATCGGTCTCACCGAGATTACGTTATGCCCAAACCCTAACCATATCGGTCCTACCGAGTTGCATGTCAGTCCTACCGAAAATCACTAACGGTCACTAGGTTTACATTTTCGGTCCGATCGAGCTCATTGATTCGGTCCCACCGAGATTGGAAAACTATGTAACGGTTGGATTTTGTGTGGAGGCTATATATACCCTTCCACCTCCTCCTCATTCGATGAGAGAGCCATCAGAACACACACACCATTCCAACTCATATGTTCTGAGAGAGAGCCACCTACTCATGTGTTGAGACCAAGACATTCCTTTCCTACCATATGAATCTTGATCTCTAGCCTTCCCAAGTTGCTTTCCACTCAAACCTTCTTTCCACCAAATCCAAATCCTATGAGAGAGAGTTGAGTGTTGGGGAGACTATCATTTGAAGCACAAGAGCAAGGAGTTCATTACCTACACACCATTTGTTACTTCTTGGAGAGTGGTGTCTCCTAGATTGGCTAGGTGTCACTTGGGAGCCTCTGACAAGATTGTGGAGTTGAACCAAGGAGTTTGTAAGGGCAAGGAGATCGCCTACTTCGTGAAGATCTACCGCTAGTGAGGCAAGTCCTTCGTGGGCGATGGCCATGGTGGGATAGACAAGGTTGCTTCTTCGTGGACCCTTTGTGGGTGGTTGCTTCTTCGTGGACCCTTCATGGGTGGAGCCCTGTGTGGACTCGCGCAACCGTTACCCTTGGGTGGAGCCCTGTGTGGACTCGCGCAACCGTTACCCTTCGTGGGTTGAAGTCTCCATCAACGTGGATGTAGGATAGCACCACCTATCCGAACGATGGGAAAAACATCCGTGTCTCCAATTGCGTTTGAATCCTCCAAACCCTTCCCTTTACATTCTTGCAAGTTGCATGCTTTACTTTCCGCTGCCTATATACTCTTTGCATGCTTGCTTAAATTATGTGATGATTGCTTGACTTGTCCTACAATAGCTAAAATCTGCCAAGAACTAAAATTGGGAAAAGGTTAAGTTTTTATTTGGTCAAGTAGTCTAATCACCCCCCCTCTAGACATACTTTCGATCCTACAATCGGTGATAGAGAATTATGCTGGATGCGGTTCATCATGTAACAGTCATAACATAGGGTGACACAGAACTAGCTCCAATTCATCAATGTAATATAGGCATGTATTCCGAATATAGTCATACATGCTTATGGAAAAGAACTTGCATGACATCTTTTGTCCTACCCTCCCGTGGCAGCGGGGTCCTAATGGAAACTAAGGGATATTAAGGCCTCCTTTTAATAGAGTACCAGACCAAAGCATTAACACATAGTGAATACATGAACTCCTCAAACTACGGTCATCACCGGGAGTGGTCCCGATTATTGTCACTTCGGGGTTGCCGGATCATAACACATAGTAGGTGACTATAGACTTGCAAGATAGGATAAAGAACTCTCATATATTGATGAAAACATAATAGGTTCAGATCTGAAATCATGGCACTCGGGCCCTAGTGACAAGCATTAAGCATAGCAAAGTCATAGCAACATCAATCTCAGAACATAGTGGATACTAGGGATCAGACCCTAACAAAACTAACTCGATTACATGATAAATCTCATCCAAGCCATCACCGTCCAGCAAGCCTATGATGGAATTACTCACGCACGGCGGTGAGCATCATGAAATTGGTGATGGAGGAAGGTTGATGATGACGATGGCGACGGATTCCCCTCTCCGGAGCCCCGAACGGACTCTAGATCAGCCCTCCCGAGAGGTTTTAGGGCTTGGCGGCAGCTCCGTATTGTAAAACGCGATGAATCCTTCTCCTTTATTTTTGTCTTCCCGAAAGCAAATATATAGAGTTGGAGTTGAGGTCAGAGGAGCTCCAGGGGGCCCACGAGGTAAGGGGGCGCACCTAGGGGGCAGGCGCGCTCCCCACCCTCGTGGCCAGGGTATGGGCCCCCTGGTCTTCATCTTTTGCAAGGATTTTTTATTATTTCCAAAAAGACGTTCCGTGAAGTTTCAGGTCATTCTGAGAACTTTTGTTTCTGCACATAAATAACACCATGGCAATTCTGCTGAAAACAGTGTCAGTCCGGGTTAGTTCCATTCAAATCATGCAAGTTAGAGTCCAAAACAAGGGCAAAAGTGTTTGGAAAAGTAGATACGACAGATACGTATCAAGGCTCCCAAGTGACACCTAACCAATCTAGGAGACACCACTCTCCAAGAGGTAACAAATGGTGTGTTGATGATGAACTCATTGCTCTTGTGCTTCAAATGATAGTCTCCCCAACACTCAACTCTCTCTCACAGGATTTGGATTTGGTGGAAAGATGATTTGAGTGGAAAGCAAGTTGGGGAAGGCTAGAGATCAAGATTTATGTGGTTGGAGTGGAATATCTTGACCTCAACACAAGTGTAGGTGGTTCTCTCTCAGAAAATGTATGTTGGAAGTGTAGGCATGTTCTGATGGCTCTCTCCTATAACGAAGAGTGGGTGGAGGGGTATAAATAGCCTCCACACAAAATCTAACCGTTACACACAAATCACCAAACTCGGTGGGACCGAATCATGAAACTCGGTCAGACCGATTTAGTTCAAAATGTGAACGTTAAGATTCTCGGTAGGACCGACATGTCAACTCGGTGGGACCAATTTCGTTAGGGTTAGGGCATAACGTAATATCGATGAGACCGATTACACAAACTCGGTGAGAGCGATTTTGGTAATGGACTAACAGAGAGTTGGTCAGGCAAACTCGGTGGGACCGATTCGCTCCTCTCGGTCAGACCGAAGTGTTACGAAAGGGAAACAGAGAGTTTGCATTGCAATCTCGGTGGGACTGATTGCTCATCTCGGTTTGACTGAAACGTTACGAAGGGAAACAGAGAGATTACAATCCCATCTCAGTGAGACTGAGATCCCTATCGGTGTGACCAAAAAGACTAGGGTTTCTGGCAATGGCTATATCAACTCAACTCGGTGGCGCCGGATAGAAATTTTTGGTGGGGCTGAGTTTGACTTTTGGTTTGGGACATATGTGGATGTGAGAAAGTAGTTGAGGGTTTTTGAGCATATCACTAAGCACTTTGAGCAAGCAAGCCATTAGGCAACACCTCATCCCCTCTTAATAGTATTGGCTTTTCCTATGGACTCAATGTGATCTTGGATCACTTAAAATGAAAAGATGTAGAGTCCTGAGCTTTGAGCTTGAGCCAATTCTTTGTCCTTAGCATTTTGAGGGGTCCACTTTTCTCATCCATGCCATGCCAATCACTGAGCTTTCTTGAAATGTTTATCTTGAAATAGCATTAGCTCAATGAACTATATGTTGTTAGGAATTACCAAAACCACCCAGGGATAGTTACACTTTCAAGAACCCATCAAATACGTCTAGGCTTAGCATCTTTCTTTTCCATAGGATATTTAATAGCAGCATGGTCAGTGTGACCAATTACTTTTGAATCAACAATGTAAAATCTACATTTATCACAAGCAAACACTACTACTAGAAATTCTTTTTTAGTAGTAGCATAATTTCTTTGAGCACTATGTAGAATTTTACTAGCATAATGAATAACATTTAGTTTCTTATCAACTCTTTGTCCTAGAACAGCACCAACAACATAATCACTAGCATCACACATAATTTCAGAAGGCAAGTTCCAATTAGGTGGTTGAACAATAGGTGCAGAAATTAGGGCTTTCTTGAGTGTTTCAAAGGCTTCTAAACAATCATCATCAAAAACAAAAGGAACATCCTTTTGCAAAAGATTTGTAAGAGGCCTAGAAATTTTAGAAAAGTCCTTGATAAATCTCCTATAGAAACTAGCATGACCTAAGAAACTACGAATACCTTTGATATCTTTAAGACATGGCATTTTCTCAATTGCATCAACCATAGCTTTGTCCACTTCAATACCTCTTTCAGAAATTTTATGACCCAAGACAATACATTTGTTACCATAAAGTGGCACTTCTCCCAATTCAAGACAAGATTTGTTTGTTCACATCTCTGCAAAACTCGATTAATATTGCTTAAACAATCATCAAAAGACTTCCCATAAATGGAGAAGTCATCCATGAAAACCTCAACAATCTTTTCACAAAAGTCAGAGAATATAGCAGGCATACATCTTTGAAAGGTAGCAGGTGCATTGCATAAACCAAAAGGCATACATCTATAAGCATAAGTTCCAAAGGGACAAGTAAAAGTGGTATTTTCTTAATCAGGTTGAGAAACATGTATTTGTGAAAAACCAGAGTATCCATCAAGGAAGCAAAAATGTGTGTGCTTAGATACTCTTTCTAGCATTTGATCAATAAAAGGCAGAGGGTAATGAACTTTTCTAGTTTCTTTGTTTAATTTTCAAAAATAAATTACCATTCTATAGCCTGTAACAATTCTTTGTGGAATAAGTTCATTCTTATCATTAGGAACAAAAGTAATACCTCCTTTCTTAGGGACACAATGAACATGACTTACCCATCTACTATCAGCTATAGGATAGATTATACCTGCTTCCAAAAGTTTTAATATTTCTGTTCTTACCACTTCCTTCATCTTCCGATTTAACCAACGTTGGTGATCAACAACGGGTTTAGCATCAGGTTCCATATTAATCTTGTGCTGACATAGAGTGGGACTATGCCCTTTAAATCATCAAGACTGTATCCAATAGCAGCTCGATGCTTCCTTAGAACTTTCAATAATCTTTGTTCTTCATGTTCTGAAAGGTTAGCACTAATAATAACAGGATATATCTTCTTCTCATCAAGATAAGCATATTTCAAAGTATTAGGCAATTGTATTAATTCAAACACAAGATCACATTTAGGTGGAGGAGGACCTCCTAGAGTTTCAATAGGCAAATTGTGTTTAAGCAGAGGATGTTGTTCAAAGAAAATCTTTATCTATTTCATTTCTTTCATGAATATGTAAATCATTTTCACGGTCTAGCAAATATTGTTCTAGAGGATCAGTAGGAGGCACAACAATAGAAGCAAGACCAATTTTTTCATCCTTACTAGGCAATTCTTTTTCATGAAGCTTTCTACTAAACTTGGAAAAATTATACTCATGAGACTCATCACCAAAGCTTGCACCGACAATTTGTTTCTCACAATCTATTTTAGCATTAACGGTGTCCAAGAAAGGTCTACGAAAGATAATGGGACAAAAGTCTTCTTGTGGGGAACCAAGAACAATAAAATCAGTAGGGTATTTTATTTTCCCACACAAGACTTCAACATCTCTAACAATCCCAAGTGGTGTGATGGTGTCTCTATTAGCAAGTTTAATAGTGGCATCTATTTCTTCTATTTCAGCGGGTGCTATGTCATTCATAATTTCTTGATATAAGGTAAAGGGAATAGCACTCACGCTAGCACCTATGTCACATAAACCATGATAACAGTGATCTCCTATTTTAACTGAGACAACAGGCATGCCAACAACGGGTCTATGTTTTTCCTCTTTATTAGGTTTGGCAATTCTAGTAGCTTCATTACCAAATTAAATAACATGCCCATCTATGTTTTCTTCCAGGAGATCCTTAACCATAGCAACACTAGGTTCTACTTTGATTTGTTCATCAGGTTTAGGTGTTCTATTATAACTTTTGTTAACCACAGTTAAAACTTTAGCATGTTCCTTTATCCTAAGAGGGAAATGTGGTTTCTCAATGTAAGTAGTAGGAACAACTGGATCAACATTATAAAGTATAGTTCCCTCTTTAGCTAGTTCCGGTTCTTTAATTTCTTCTTTAATAGGTGGGTGATATTTAAACCACTTCTCTTTATAGAGATCAACATGAGTAGCAAATGATTCACAAAAGGAGGCTACTGTCTCAGAGTCACGTCCATATTTAGTGCTAAACTTTTGAAAAGCATCAGTATTCATAAAAGATTTAACACAATCATACTTAAGATTAATACCTAAGTCTTTACCATCGCCGAGTTCCCAATCTTCATAGTTGCGTTTAATTCTATCCAAAATATCGCACCAAAATTCAATAGTCTTGTAAGTGCATCTAGTGCCACCCTTAGCTGGTTTTGGAGTATTGGCGACACACTTGGTTGAGGGACTAATGTGATTGTGAGAATTGCAGGATAACACAGGTAATAGTCCCTTGTTGATTCGGTTTACCTATCAGAGATGACCCCTAAAATGTGTGAATACATTGAAGACAATGGTGGTCTATGAAGACATTCACAGTGAAGATTATGACATGACAAGACATTCACATGAAGACTATGGAGTGCGAAGACATAGTTGTTTCATAGTTTCCTTTTCTTCTTTGTTGAGTCATAGGAACCACCGTACTGTTAAGTGGGGTCCAAGTGAACAAAGTCAGAGTGACTGATGTGATGCTCAACCAAATCCTATGTCTTCGAGCGAAGACAATGAGAGCAAATGTTATCCAGAGTTGGATGAGTCGGCTTTACTTGTAACCCAAGTCAAGCTGCTGCGTGTGTTTGAAATTTGACCATTGGACACGTGTCAGTTCCTTAGTGACCCAGGGTCATTTCGGACAATTCAGGTCAGGTTGCCTCCTGGCTATAAATAGCCCACCCCCTACACCATAAATTGGTGGCTGCTCAGAGTTAGTGCACAGCTTTTGTCGTTTGAGAGCAACCCACCTCCAAAGCATTTGAGAGAGATCCTTGTGAGGACAAAGCCCAAAACACCCAGAGCCAAAGAGTGTTAGGCATCACTGAAGTCTTCCTGTCCATGTGATCTGAATACTTGTTACACTTGAGGACTGTGAATCCTCCAGCCAGTTAGGCATTGCGTTCTGAGCATCCAAGAGTCATTGTGGATTGTCGGTGAACGAAGTCTGTGAAGGTTTGGAAGTCTACCTTGAAGACTTACCAGAGTGATTGGGCGAGGACTGTGTGTCCTTAGCTCAAGGGGAATAAGGTGAAGACGCGGTCTTCTGAGTTAAATCTTAGCCTCCCTAACCAGACGTACAATTGTCACAGCAACTGGAAGTGGTCTACCAAATCCTTGTCTTCACCAAGCTACTAGTTCTATCCTTCACTTCCCTTCACTTTACAACTTTTTCTTCGTAAAGTCATTTCCTGCGTGTATGATCTGATTGACTTCACTAAGTGAAGACTGTTTACTGGTTGGCTTCATACTGTCTTCCATCCTAACCCATACTACCTAGCTGCTGATAGTCTTCGTGCTTTCACTTCATTGCTTACTTGACTATGGCTTGCCTAGTGTAGTCTACCTTCCTCTGCATATCTATAGGATCATTTCTACTATTTGTCTTCAAAGCCCCCATGTTTTGAAGACTTTCATAAAAATCGCCTATTCACCCCCATCTAGTCGATAACTAGCACTTTCAATTGGTATCAGAGCAAGGTGCTCCCTTGTTCAGTGTGATTCCATTTAACCACCTGGGGTTTTAGCTATGACGACTACAGGGATAATCAAGGTCTCCGCTGCATGCCCTATCTTCGATGGCACTGATTACCCCTACTGGAAGAATAACATGCGTATGCATCTTGAAGCCATTGACGTCGACCTCTGGTATGTCGTCAAGAACGGCGTTCCCAAGGTCGGTGAAGGTGTCACCACTGCTGATGTCAATAGGTTCATTCAACTGGACTCAACTGCCAAGAACATCATCTATGGTCACCTGACCAAAGGACAGTACGGTCGTGTGAGTGCACTGGAAACTGCGAAGCTAGTCTGGGACTGGCTCTCCAAGGTCAATGAAGGCCTCTCAACTCAAACAGACTCAAGGATTAGTGTTCTTCGCAACCTCTTCAACCGCTTCAAGAGAAATGACAATGAGAATTTCCAGCTCACATTTGATCGCCTCACTGTTATCACAAATGAGCTTCGCGCACTCGGTGCCACTGAGATCACCAAGAATGAAATCATCAAGACGCTTCTGAGATCGCTCGACAGCTCATTCGACACCCTGGCCCTGATGATTCAAGAACGCCCTAACTTCAAGACTCTCGATCCGTCTGACATACTTGAGAGGCTCAACACACATGAGTTCCAGCTATATGAGAAAAAAGATATCTATGGTCCCAACTATGGCCGACCTCATGCTTTGAAGGCAAAGGTTGTTTCCTCATCTAAAGAAGAATCTGACTGCAGTTCTGAGGATCCTGAAGACATTGGCAAGGAGCTTGATATGCTTGTGAAGAAGTTCCAGAAGTTCACCAAGAAGAAAGGCTTCAGAAAGTCTTCAATCCCAACTCAAGAAACGATGAAGCTTCCTCACGTGACTACAAGAAGAGAACATGCCACAAGTGCAAGAAACCTGGTCACTACATCTCTAAGCATCCATAGCGAGACAATGAGACCAAGAAGAAGAAGAAGAGCAAGGAATATGATTCTGATGACAAGAAGAAGACATCCTCAAAGTCTTCTTCCAAGTCTTCGTCGAAGTCTTCATCACACGAGAAGAGCTCATACAGCAAGGCTCGTGCGTTTGTTGGCAAGGAGATGGATTCAGAGGAGGAGTCTGCATCTAAGGAGGGAGAGGTGGAGTCTGAAGAGGAATCTGATTCAGGCGTGGCAAGCCTGGCTCTAGCTTCAGCGTATGTTGCCAAGTCCATCTTCAACATTAAAGACAATGGCCTCATCACCAACACTGATGCTAATGATGAAGATGACTCTGCTCCCACCTACTGCTTCATGGCACGCGGTGCCAACGTAAACTCACGTGATGCTTACTTTCAAACATCAAGTTAATATGACTCTGAATGTGAATCTAAACCTAGCTACAAAACACTTGCTAAAATTGCAACAGAACAACAAAATGCTATGGAACATATTCAAAAGCTGCTAGACAAAAGCGATGACCTGTTGGACGCGGAAATGACTCAAACTCAGTCCTTCATTGAAGACATTAAAAGTCTTCATGTTAAGTACGAAGAACTTGAAAGTCATCATGAATTGCTCTCAACCACTCATGAAAAGCTCTCCTATGATTATCTTCAAAGGAAGCAAGAGCTTGAGAACTTGAGATCGGCTCATGAAGATCTTCAAAAGGAGAACGAGTCACTCCGCGCTCAACAGATCAGTTTCGCTCAGGAAGACTTTGAGCCACCATGTTTAAAATGTCTTGAGCGTGATAATGCTGCTTCTGTTGCTGGATGTTCCACTGCTGCTACTGTTGCCATGTCTTCAACTGCTGATGTGGAAACTAACCCCTCTTCTGAGCATACCACTACTATTGCTGATGAGAATGCCAGGTTGAAGACATCGCTTGAAACATGGATGTACAAAATCCTCAAAGGGCATCAGATATTGTTGGATGTCCACAAGAAGCAGATTCTGAACCGAAACCCTAGGAAAGTGGGTGTTGGGTTCGAGAGGAAAATGAATGTTGATGTGGTTCATACTGGAAGCCTGAGCAGTACCCCAAAACCACATGGGTTGCTGCAAAGGAACCTTTAGTGGATCCATCTACCTTATCTGGCTTCACTTGTGCTAACCCTATTATCATTGATGAATCCTTTGATGCAAACTATAAACTATTTAAGAATCATAATGTTGAAGTGTTTTCCAGGTATATTGGTACTAACTGCAGGAATGGACCACCTTTGAAGAAGATCTAGGTGCCCAAAAGTTGTCTTGAGAAACTTCCTGTGAATGTCATCATGACACCACCAGGGAAGAAGACAAACCCCAGACCAAAGGCTTCATATGGTCCAAAGGCTTCATACAGACAGAGGACACACCATAGTCACTCTAACGCCAATGTTTTGCAGGGAAACCATACTCAGACTTACGAATATGAGCGTGTTTCATCAAACCGCTATGTTCATAAGACCAAGAACTATTCTCCTTATGCCTATGAGTATTATTCACCTCCAAGGCTATTTGCTAGGGCTCCAAAGCCAAAGTTCTCAGATGCTATACTTAGATTCATTGCTTCTAAGCCACCCCTGAAGATGTGGGTGGTTAAGAAAAATTAACTCTCTTTTGCAAGGAAAGGTCTCCAACCGGAAATCAAAGGTGTCTGATGCTTATGCTAGGGACCTAAAACATCTTGTGGGGTGCAAGATAAAATGCCCAAATGGTCTTGTTATGTATTTTGTCCCAGGATTTCTTGACAAACATCCTATTTATCCTAACCAAGACCTGAACTTTCATAAGCCGCTTGTTTGTCAAATGTTTATGCTTCACAATACCCTTGGTGAAGCCTATCCCCCAAACTGCACTGTAGGGTATGACACCAAAGGCTTCAGAATGGATTATGGATAGTGGATGCACTAACCACATGACTGGTGATCGAATTCTTCTCATGGATTCAACCGAACGTCCATCTGACAAGAGTCACATCACATTTGCTGACACTGGTAAAAGCAAGGTATTGGGTCTAGGTAGAGTTGCAATCTCAAAGGATCAGCACATGGATAAAGTGATGCTTGTTGAATCCCTTTGTTTCAACTTAATGTTTGTCTCAATGCTTTGTGATCTGGACATGATTGTGATGTTTAGAAAAATATCGTTGCCTTGTGCTTATGGAATCTGACAAATCTCTAGTCTTTGAAGGGTATCGAAAAGACAATTTGTCCATGGTAGATTTCTCAGCAGTACCATAGTTGGCCGTATGTCTCCTAGCAAAAGCTTCAGAGTGTTGGCTCTGGCATCGGAGGCTAGGGCATGCTGGCATGAGGAACTTGTACACTCTCGCGAAGAAGAGCATGTCGTAGGCATCGAGGGTGTCAAGTTCAAGAAGGATCATCTATGTGGTGCCTGCGAAGCTGAAAAGATGAGTAGGGCCAAGCATCCCTCGAAAACAATCATGACGACTTCCCGTCCCTTCGACCTGCTTCACATGGACTTATTTGGCCCTACTCACTACTCTACCCTTACTACCACTGCTTGCCTCTATGGCTTCGTCATTGTTGATGATTACTCAAGAGATACATGGGTGCATGTAATCCTCTATAAGACTGAAGTGCAGGATGTCTTTAGAAGATTCGCTAATCATGCCATGACGAACTATGGCATCAAGATCAAGCACATCAAGAATGACAACGGCACAGAATTCAAGAACACCGGCCTCAACACTTATCTTGATACATTGGGCATCACTCATGAGTTTTCAGCTCCATATACACCTCAGCAGAATGGCATCATGGAGCGCAAGAACAGAAGCCTCATTGAGATGGCACAAACGATGCTTGATGAGTACAAGATACCAAGGAAGTTCTAGCCTGAAGCCATTGATACTGCGGGCCACATCATCAACCGTGTTTATCTTCACAAGCTTCTAAAGAAGACATCATATGAGCTACTAACTAGTAAGAAGCCAAACGTCAGCTACTTCAGAGTATTTGGTGCTAGATCCGCATCACACTTCAAAAATTGCACCGAAAGCACATGAAGGTTTTATGCTTGGCTACGGAAAGGATTCGCACTCCTACAGAGTCTTCAACCTCTTTCACTATAAATTGGGTGAAACTGTGGATGTGCGGTTCGATGAAACTAACGGCTTGCAAAGAGAGCACCTGCCAAATGTGCTAGATGAAGTCTCACCAAGTGAATCCATCAAGATTATGGGTACTGGAGAAATCATACCTTCGGATGCTCAGGCTGAAGAAGAAATCATCATTTCTGCACCTAATCAACCCGAAGACACTACTCAGCCTGAAGTCAATGCCGATGATGAAGACAATGATCAGCAAGAGCAAAGTCTTTGTCAAGTTCATCCTCGTGTTGCAAATGAAGTGCAGATTGAGAAGATAATCGATAGCATCAATGCACCTGGTCCACTCACTCGTTCAACAGCAACACAGCTAGCAAATTTTTGTTGGCACTTTGCATTTGTCTCTGTATCTGAACCCAAGAAAGTTGTTGAAGCCTTCATGGAACCTGAATGGATTCAAGCGACCATGGGGAGATATCCTATACAGGAATCTGCAACCAAAATTGAAGCTTGAAGCCATTGCTCAAGGCTCCTACCCATGCATGGTCCGAGGACCGAAGCCAGAGAATGCCGACCCATCATTCTTATTATGGTGTCGTGAAGACAATCTGTTCAATCGCAACTATCAGTTTGCCAAGGAGTCAGCCACAAAGAACAAGAAGGAGCTGGGCCTCAACTTCAACCCTGGTCCATCCACTCCAAGGGCTGACGGCACGCGTGATGCCAATCCAAATGTCATCGGCCCCTTTGCCAAATTTGATGGCCTTCTCTCTCACATAGCTGCTCAGAGGGCTACGGTGGAGCAATCTGCTAATGACGCAGATTGTGAAGATGCGTGAGAACCACCGAAGCAGAAGACTAAGAAGACAAAACCTTCGAAGCCCTCTGCCACACCAACAGCTTCGACTATGAAGCCATTGGCCACTGCACCTCCTAAAGCCAGTGTGCAGCCTGAAGACCTGTCTCATGTCTACAAGAAGGCCGATAAGACCAAGAAAGCCAAGAAGCCCAAGAAGATTTCTGGGCATGAACTGACCCCTGCGGCCATTCTAAGGAACAAAGAAGACACCATTGATCTGTCTAGTGACAAAGATCTTGGTGATGACGCACTTGAGCAGCTAATCAAGAGCAAGCAAGAGGTGGAAATCTTCTACGATCTGCCCCTCTTTGATGTTGATATACTAAACAACTTCATTGATGAGTGGTTCGACGACCAGAGCATCAGCATTGATGATCTTCAGCTTCCTGTGGACATCAGCGTCACATTCCATGGAGCCATTGCTAATAAGTTGGCCTTGGCTCAGAAGATACTCGAGCTCAAGAACAAGATTGACTATGAGAAGGCTCACTTCAATAAGAACATGGCCAAGCTCAGCATGGCAGATGTTCAGATCTTCAAGAAGATGTTGCATGATCTTAAGGATCAGTTTCACAAGAAGCGTGAAGAAGCCAAAGGCTCTCAAGAACGCATGAAGTACTTCACGCAGAAATGTGTTCAAGCACATAATGAAGCTGAAAAGCGCAAAGCTCTTGGGCGTCCCGGCATCGACCCCAGAATGGCTAGCAAGCCAACGAAGAAGTCTGTTGTGGCCCGAATGGAAGCATCAATGCAGGAAGAACCTCGCATTGTCTTCCCTGCCAGCATGACAGGCTCGAAGCCTAAGGTCCTCTCCGCAGCTTCTGAACTGAAGAAGACAAGGGCAGCTGAAGCTGATGCCAGGAAACGCAAGCACAAGAACACCTCTGATGAGGCCCCATCCAAGAAGAAGTTGGAGACAAAGTCTTCAAAGGAAGAGCGTGATGCCGCCTCTGAGCCCCTCAATGTTGAACCAATCTATGTTGCTCTTCCAGCCTCACGAAATCAAGAGCGTCGTCCGTAATCCATGAGCCCGCTTCCACAGAGGCTCCTGAAAATGAAGAAGTTCCAGCTATTGAACCCACCACAGCTAAAGACATTGGTCGTGATGACAATGTTGAAGATGATGAAGTCCTTCCTCAACTTGAGCACCAATTGGTATCATCGCCTGTTCTTACGAACAACAAACTCATCAGCATTGGTCGTCCCTTGATGCCAATCGCTCAGGATGACTCATGGGCCGATCGCCCTCAGTAAGACACCCCGTCTATGAAGAGACACCCAGAACTCCACCACTTCAAGTCACCACTCTGGTGCTTGACAATGATAACTACATGGTCCAGACCTCTCCATCACCACAGGCGTCACCCACATTCCGCCAGCTTCGCAAAGGCCCCAGGCCCCAGGTCACCATGTCGATCATTCCGGAAGGTGTTGGGGATATACCCCGCGGTATGACCCGGTCGGAGATATGACCCGGCTGGGACTTGGTGTTTCATTGGTGACCCAGCAGACTATAAGCCAGCGGGAACATTTAAGCAGGTTAAGCCGGCAGACACAGTCATGTAAGCCGGCAGACACAGTCATGTAAGCCAGACAGTTAAGCCAGTCAGTTAAGCAAGACAGTTAAGCCAGATTGTAAGCCCTGCGACTATTTACTATAAGCCGGCAGAATGTTTAAGCCAGACAGTTAAGAAGACAGTTAAGCCAGACAGTTAAGCCAGATAGTTAAGCCAGATTGTAAGTCGACAGTTAAAGAAGCCCAAGACGTTAAGAAGCCCATGGTAAGAAGCCCATGGAGAGAAACCCATGAAGAGAAGTCAGAATAGTTAAGTCTTAAGTCCGAGTTGGACTCTACATGTAACCCGCCCCTTCAACTTATATAAGGAGGGGGAGATTGAATAATCGTTAAGTCTAGACACAACTAGGAGAGCCAAAGTTACGACGACTCCCTCATGATGATGATGAGACCTAGCCACAAACATCATGTAGGGTTGTTACTGGATGATGTTTCCTGGGGCCCGAAGCTGTCTAAACCCTTGTCTTGCGTGTTGCGTCTCTCGATCCCTATCAGCCCCTCTCAAGCTACCACATAGATGCGTTGGCCTCACGACTAAGTCCTCACACAAGGACATCTGCCGTGACAATTCCACGACAGTTGGCGCCCACCATGGGGCCAAGCACGGTGGTGTTGAGTTCTTGGAGGGATCTCTCCTAGGGATTGAGATGTTTGCAATTTTGGGATGAAGAAGAGCTGGTTTTAAAGGATTTGCATCCGTGTCAAGTTCATCAGTCCAGATTTGAAGATTTGTGAGATTTTAAGGTTCGAGGAAGTTAGGGTTAATTTCGATCAGGCACTTGTTCAGATGTCAGGAGAATCATACGTTTCTAAAGGTCAAAATTTTTAGTATATCAACAATACACATCGGTCGGAGGGCCTAGCTCCGAGTCATCCCGAGCCGCTGTTGCCGGCTCTCTTGCGCCACTTCATGTCGAAGTCAATGCGACCTTAGGGCATCTCCAGCCGTTGCCCCCCCCAGGACGCATAAAAATCGCCCCCTGGGGGCGAGCCGGCGATACACTTGGCGCTGGGGGCGGTTTTGCGCCTAGTCGTCGCCCCCAGCTCGCCCCCAGGCGCCGAAATTGGCCCACTTTGCAGCCCAATTTCGGCGAATAAAGGGCCCATATGGGCGAGAATAGGCCCATATTTGGCGTGGTTTCACCGTGTCTCGGCGTTCAATTATCAACACAATTATTTCTTATCACATATTTCATCACAGAAAAATCAAATACTTCAACAAAATAGTACAACAACAAATAGTTCAATACAAATTATATAGTTCAACAAATAAAAACTCGTATTTCATCGCACGGCGTCCCCCTTGAGCCTCCATAGGTGCTCAATCAGATCTTTCTGCAGTTGATGATGCACCTGTGGGTCTCGGATCTCCTGACGCATACTGAGATAGGCAGTCCAAGTTGCCGGTAGCTGGTGATCAACTTCGGCTAGAGGACCCTACTTGTAGTATGGTTCAGTGTCAAACACTGGGTCTTCTTGCTCGCTCTCGATGATCATGTTGTGCAAGATGACACAACAAGTCATAATCTCCCACATTTGATCTTTGGACCAGGTCTGAACGGGGTACCGAACAACAGCAAATCGAGATTGGAGCACACCAAATGCCCGCTCGACATCCTTCCTGCAAGCCTCCTGAAGCTTCGCAAACCAGGCGTTCTTGCCTCCTGCCACAGGGTTTGAGATCGTCTTCACAAATGTCGACCATCTCGGATAGATGCCGTCAGCTAGATAGTACCCCTTATTGTATTGGTGCCCATTGATCTCAAAGTTCACCGGAGAAGAATGGCCCTCAACGAGCTTGGCAAAAATAGGAGAGCACTGCAGCACGTTGATGTCATTGTGAGTTCCTGGCATACCAAAGAAGGAGTGCCAAATCCAGAGGTCCTGTGTGGCTACCGCCTCAAGCACCACACTACAACCGCCTTTGGCGCCTTTGTACATCCCCTGCCAACCAAATGGGCAGTTCTTCCATTTCCAATGCATGCAGTTGATGCTTCCAAGCATCCCAGGAAATCCTCTTGCTGCATTCTGGGCTAGGATCCGAGCAGTGTCTTCCGCATTGGGTGTTCTCAAGTATTGTGGCCCAAACACTGCCACCACTGCCCGACAGAACTTGTAGAAACACTCTATGTTGGTGGACTCGGCCATGCGCCCATAGTTGTCGAGTGAATCACTGGGAGCTCCATATGCAAGCATCCTCATCGCTTTCGTGCACTTCTGGATGGAGGTGAATCCAAGAGCGCCAGTGCAATCCATCTTGCACTTGAAGTAGTTGTCGAACTCCCGGATGGAATTCACAATCCTGAGGAAGAGCTTTCGGCTCATCCGATAACGGCGTCGAAATGTTCTCTCGCCATGAAGTGGAGCGTCGGCGAAGTAGTCGGAGTAGAGCATGCAGTAGCCTTGGAGACGATGCCGGTTCTTTGCTTTCACCCGCCCCGGCGCCGAGCCACCTCGCCGCGGCTTTTCATTGCTCGCCAGCAGCTGGGCGAGGGCGGCGAGCACCATGAGATGCTCTTCTTCCTGGACGTCGGCCGCGGCTTCCTCCTCCAGTAGCGCGGCGAGCTCTTCCTCCTCATCCGAGTCCATCGCCGAGACAGGCAAAACGCCGAACACCTTGCGCTCGGTGGGCGTGTACCCGTCGTTAAACCGCACCTCCGCGGCCGGAAACGGCGGCCGGAAACGCCCAGCTGCTGTGAGAGGGGCTGCCGCGGCGAAGCGCTGCTATTTTCCGGGGGGGAATGGCTATCTACTGGAGTAGGGCGGCGGCCGTCGCCGGGATATAGCTAGTGGTGGCCGAAGGCACGGGGGGTGCGAGGCGAGTCGGGGGAAGAAAACCTTGACTTTTCCCCTATCGGTGTGGGCCAGGCGTGCTTTTCCCTAGCGCCGGAGCCCCCAACTGCTCCCCAGCGCGCCGGGTTCGGCCTGTGACCGCCGGACGGAAAAAAGGTCCGAACCGGCGATTTTCGGCGTCCTGGGGGCGCGACTGGGCCGTTTTTTCAGCGCCGGCGCCGAAAAAGTGGCCTGGAGGGGCTTGTTGGGGGCGCGGCTGGAGATGCCCTCATCATCGCCTCTGAGCCGCCAACGCAGCAAGTCACAGATCGCATCTGAAATTGCAATCAACGACTTGGAATCAGACTTGGCCACGAGGGAGACCCCGATTCAGATTCGTCAAGAGTGGCCACGACCCGAACTCCTTGGCCGTTGAGTTTCCACTGCGGAACCGCCCGACGCCACGCTGAGCCGCCTCGTCACTGCTGACGCGCGCGCCGCTCCGACCACAAGCCGGCTCCGAGTCACCATCGATGCAGGCTGCTATTGCACCTTCAGGGTTTTTTTCGACCCCAAGCCGCCGCAATATCCAACCAGTTTTTACTTACAGCCGGTTATCCTCCATCACAGTTGCGCCTTTGAGCTGCCGTAGTTCTTCTTCTGCCGCCCCGAGTGGCCTCTCCTCGCGCTAAGTCGCCGCGGCGAACTTGAGCCGCCCGCCTTCTACTGCTAAGTTTCTGCGTCGAGCTGTTGTTCCCTTCGTCGTCCAAACTGCGGCCATTACCAAGTCGCTGATGAGGCGTTACTCATCGTTCGCGCCTGAGTCGCCTGATGCCTTCACCGATGTGAGTCGACCTGGCAATCGAGTGGTCTCCGGCTCTCGAGTTAATTGCACAGAAGTACCACAATTCGGGCATCACATGCAGATTGGTACCATGATTGCTAATTTTTGCGTCTCAGTACCAACATTGGTCTAAGTTTTTGCAAATTAGGCTAAAACGCGTATTTATACGTATTAACGGTGTATCTGACCGATGGGGCCCGCCCGTCAGGTGTCGATGTGGCATGTTTTTTGCAGAAAACCCCCTTATGTTATATGTAATCACAAAAATGCCCAAATTTTTTGCGGGAAAAAGGCTCCAGGAGAGGATTTTTTTTGTTCGCAATTTCCACCATCGAATCTGGACTGGTTTGAAATTTTCCGCCACTTGAACAAATAAAATAAAACGAAAGTAAAATCAGGCGCCGGCGGGAATCGAACCCGCGACCTGCAGTGCACAGCCGCCACGGGCTAACCACAACGCCACAGTACAGCTCACGTTCCTCTACAGGC
This sequence comes from Triticum urartu, assembly GCF_056163025.1. Lineage (NCBI taxonomy): Eukaryota > Viridiplantae > Streptophyta > Magnoliopsida > Poales > Poaceae > Triticum > Triticum urartu. The sequence continues at coordinate 480,957,796 of NC_141876.1, read as the reverse complement.
GTCCCCTTTCTTATAGTATGCCTGAAGCGCTGGGCCGGCCCACCGAGGCCTGCATTTTTTTTTCGTTTCGCACTTAACTGGCGCGCGTGCTGGGCTCGTTCCTTGCCCCGGTTACTATTCGTTTCATTTCTCTTATGCTTTTATAATGCGCGGTGAACATTTTTTTAAATATACGCTGAACAAATCCTCAAAAAAATATACGCTGAACACTTTTTATGCTTATAGTGAACATTTTTCAATGTACGATGAACTTTTCTTTACAAACAGTGAACATTTTCTTAATATAATAAACTTTGGTAATATCCGTTGAACATATTTGAAATGCAAATTGAACATTTTTGTACTATAGGTTGTTCAATTTTCTTACGACAAGGAACATTTTACTTAATTCGAGGTAACTTTTTTGTAATTTATGGTGACATTTTATTAATACACGGTGAGTTTCAAGATTATTATGTTCAATATTTTCTTAATACATGATGAAATTTTTGTATTTCACAAAATGTTCAGTATATATTAAAACTTATTGTGTAAAATCAATTTGCATTTTGAGAAACACTTGATTATTTTAATAAAAATTGAAAAGTTTTAATGCATTTCTAAAATTTATTATGATTACACAATTATTTTTAATACATGTTCTGCGCCATGTTTCGAAAATTTAATGCATTTAAAATTATATGTTCAACTTTTAATGCATTGATTGCAAGAATGATTAAGAAACCGGGGCAAAAAGTTCTTGAAACTCTTCATGTATCAAGAAAATGTTCACCATAAATTACAAAAAATTCACCGCGCATTACGTAAAATGTTCATCATATCTTAAGAAAAAGTTCAAGATATATTACAAAAATGTTCGATTTGCATTTAAAATATGTTCAACGTTTATTAATGGAGAAAGTATTAATCATTCGTAAAGAAAATTTGACAACCTGTATTAAAAATAATTGTGTAATCTTAATAAATTTTAGAAATGCATTAAAACTGTTCAACTTTTATAAGAAAAAATTGACGTGTTTCTGGAAATGCAAGAATGAATTTCACACAATAAATTTTTAATACATGCTGAACATTTTTTGAAATGCAAAAAATTTCACCATGTATTAAGAAAATATTCACTATAAATAAAAAATTGTGTGATCATAATATTCTTGAAACTCATCATGTATTAAGAAAATGTACACCATATATAGATTACAAAATGTTCACCGCGCATTATAAAAGCATAAAAGAAATGAAACGAATAGTAACCGGGGCAACGAACGAGCCCAACACGCGCGCCAGTTAAGTGTGAAACGAAAAAAAAAATGCAGGCCTCGGTGGGCCGGCCCAGCGCTTCAGTCATACTATAAGAGAGGAGACGCCTGTAGAGGAACGTGAGCTGCCCTTTGGCGTTGTGGTTAGCCTGTGGCGCCTTTGCATTGCAGGTCGCGGGTTTGATTCCCGTCAGTGCCTGATTTTACTTTCCTTTTATTTATTTTTTCAAGTGGCGGAAAATTTCAAACCAGTCCAGTTTAGATGGTGGAAATTGCGAACAAAAAAAATCCTCTCCTGCAGCCTTTTTCCTGCAAAAAATTTGGGCATTTTTGTGATTACATATAACATAAGGGGGTTTTCTGCAAAAAACATGCCACGTTGGCACCTGGCAGGCGGGCCCCATCGGTCAGACACACCGTCAATACGTATAAATACGCGTTTTAGCCTAATTTGCAAAAACTTAGACCAATATTAATACTGACACACAAAAATTAGTAATTATGGTATCAATCTGCATGTGATGCCTGAATTGTAGTACTTCTGTGCAATTAACTCCCGGCTCTCCGCTGTTGCAGAATCTTCGCGGCCTCGCGCGCCGTTACCAACTTCAACAACCTTGCCGCAGTTTTCGACCGCGCGGCGCCCGACGCCTAAACCGCCGCCATCCGAGACGCGCCGCCCTGGCCTCCGAGCCGGCCTGTTGATTTTGACTCGCCGCCTCTGTTAGTCCGTTCGGCAGCCATGGCCGCCGCCGCGTCCCCCCAACTCGCTGGTTTGCTTCAGCTGCGAATTGCCATCGCCATGGGCGACCACTGCCTGTGTGGCTAGTGTGCAGCAGGTGCAGTTTTGAGTCGCCGACTGTTCCATCAGTTCTGAGCCGTCGCGGATTTGACCTTGAGTCGCCGTCGCTTTGCTCCATCTCCATGGAACCGTATGCGAGCCGCCATTGTCGCATCTCGCTCCTGCCTTGAGCTGTCCGCTGCGAGCCGCCATCGCTGCACTTTGTTCCGGCCTTGGGTTGCTTCCGATGGTTTTTGCCACTACCTCCAGTTGCCCGTTTGCTCCGCCCTGACCCGCCATGACCTCAAGTCGCCGGCTTCCGCCGGTGTACCTCTGCTGCTGAGTCGCCATGCGTGAGTCACCATTTTTGCTTACGAGCCACCGGATGCAGCTTCTGCTGAGCCGCTGCTGCTTCGTGCCATCGTCGTCAGCCTCAAGTCGCCGCGCCGGATGGGCTCATAGGAGACTGGTGGCACAATTGACGTTACTGGTAAAAACAAACAGCGGCGGAGGCAGACGTGTCACATCGATCATCAGTGATCGCATCGACTATCAGGCCTCAAGCAGCCTCGGCGCCGGTCTTCACTTCGTCAGACAGCTTCGTTGAGTCGCCTTCACTGGCTTGCCATCGCCTCGACTCGCCACGGTCCTCCGCCACCGCAAACCGCCGCCACGCCTTGAGCTGCCGCGCCGTGTTTCGGTCGCGGGCCCCGCCTACACCGGTGCTTCTTCGAGTCAGGCTCGGGGTTGACCCGGTGCCTCTGAGTCGCCGTGTGGCCTCGTCGTCACCGTGACCTGCCGCAGGGGAGCCGCTCTTCTGTTGAGGCCTTACTTCAAATCCCCGCCAACTCTGCATCAGAGCTACCATAGGCCGCGTTGAGCTGCCCTCACCTACGCCCTGTCGTGGGCGAGCCGCCTCATGCTTTGCTGACTCGTCTCTGCCAGAAATCGCCACGCCCTTCCGTCGGGTCACCGCGCCCCGCCTTGGTCGCCCCGCCAGCTCCGCCTGGTGCGTTGCGAGCCGCCTTGTCCCGTTGGAGCCTCTGCTGAGCCGCCGCATATGAGTAAAAACAACTGTTGAACACACAGTTTCTGCATATGCATAGAGAAAACATCACCGGGTCTGGCAGGTGTCGCACTAAAGTTGTGCTGAATTTCTGAATAAAAGAAAAGAAGGCGTCGTACAGGTAGTATGTCTGGGGAAACACAATTGATGATATTGTTTGCCAAACAAAGCTCAGATGCAGTCAAGCAAACGGCACTCAGATGCTATACCAAATAGGAAAAGTCGACGCTTGGCATCTGCTCATTGTTTCGGTGTAGCCATACGGCGTTGGGAGAATTGGCCAGTTTTTCCTTGAGAACATCTGTCCATGCCCTTCGGAGGAAACTGACTGACATATGGAGCTTGCTAGTTCAAAGGAAATTTTGTCCAATGTATTTCTTCATGCCCCATCTGATATACATTCAAGTGGAAGTAACAATACCACGGTAATTACCAAAATCACGGCGGGATAATTAGTCACGACAAAAGTGGCTTATACTGCGGGTACGGAGCACGTGTTGGTGATATTCTGCATCGGTGAATGGACGCGCGCAAGACACCCCCCCCCCCTTTGCTATCCGGTCTACTCCAGCAGTTCTGAAGCAAAAAATGATTTATTATCAGCCTCCATTGGATGTCTTGATAAGAAGGCGTGCAAGTCGCCGCCACTACGATTTGGGTAATTTCAACAACCAGTTGGGATGCACCACTGGCCGGATTACTGACACAAATCATACGGGATCATTTATACCCCGCCATGATCGACCTCAAGTTTCCGTGGATTCATATTGCGTTGTCAAATGCCAAGGATATATAATGAGTGTTGCGAAGATCATTAATTCGCCACCTTGCTTCCAGCTTCAACATATGACAGCAGTTCGTTATTCAGCTATATGCCGGTTTATATCACGGTCAAGCATGAAGAGTCTCAAGCCAACTCCTCGAGCAATCTTAAGACCCGGGGGCTATGATGACATGACTTAGCAAATATTGTGAGATTCAAGACCCCGGATTATTGGAGGGAAGATAACCCGGTCCCGAAGGCCACTGCCATATTAGTGAAAAGTTAAAAGGCCGTCAGAAAATTTCCGGCTTAAAAAGAAGGATTCCGGTTCAAAATCCGGTTCAAGGGAAATATGTCTCCCACAAAGCTCCGAAGCTCTCAAAATCTGGTTTAAAATTCCGGTTCAAGAAGAATTTATCTCTTGCAAAGTTAAAGGTTGTAGAAGAGGACCGGTTGCCATGATGCGCGGTTCAAACATGGGTTATCCTGCCTTATGGGTTTATCTTGGTCACTTGTGGGCTTCCTGCTCATCGAGCATAGCTGTGAATATCCCTCTTGATCGGCTCAACGTCACACTTGTCAGTATGTCACTTGGGGGCTTCCTGTTCAAACATAGGCGTATGCGACCAAAGAGAACATAGTGTTACTACCCTCCTGACCAGGTTTGTTCAAACATAGGCATATTCGACCAAACAGAGCATAACCTTTCCGGGTCATCCTACCTGTAACTAGCTGCTTCAACTCCATCAGGTAATCCTGATTGACCCGCCGAACTCTTAAACGGTCAGTCTTTACGGCATATTCAACCAAGATCTGAGCTCGTTAAGGTTAAAACGCCGGTTTGTCATGTGAGAGCACGGCTTACAGATAGTCAGGATAGATCTAGGCTGATAAAGCCGCCTTCCTTGAAACTTGGATAAATTGGCCTGTGATGCATGATAGCTACTCTGACCCCGTGTACTCCTGATAAGTCTATCTTTAAATAAGAACTGAACTTGTCCGGGTTAAAATGTCGATTGGGTATTGTGAGTGCCGGCTCCTGGAAAGCGCGTACCGGCTAATGCTAGTTTCACTGAAGAAGATATTTTTGCTTGGCGGCCTATGAAAGCCTTGGATTTTTTCTGTTGTTTGCTTTGAATGTCTTTTTGAGATTTTTTTTTCTTTGCTGACATGGTAATACCTGTTCGAAAGCCATTAAGGCTTATAATGCCTTCTAAGTCATATATGACAATATCCGGTGTTTATTGACCCGGCCTGGTTCTGACTATAAGTCACCAGTATGAGATACAATCCGGTGTCTATTGACCCGGTCTAATTTTTCGACTATAAGTCGCTAGCATGGAATAAAGGGTGATCAAATATCACAGGAACTGGTTTTCAAACCGGGTTATATTATTCAAATCTTTAATAGCCAACATGGATGGATTTTTATTATGGTTAACAATAACCAGTATTATGATTGAGGTTTTCAAAGTCGCTTTAGCGCAATGGCTGTTATTTTATCAATGGATATGATTTATTCTATAATGGAGGGAATAGTCCCGAGTCGCTGCAGGCTCATGACCCGGCACTTGGGGGCTACATTATTCAAGTTGAGATTACATCAAATATGCAAGTTTCATGTCGCTGCAAGCATGCACCATGACACTTGGGGGCTAATGCAAAGTCATTTTTACTGGCCTTATTGAAGACCGACACATCACATCATAATGAGCTGGCCCTTGGGGGCTACCAATTGGTCCTGTCAGAAATTCAAGGCACACAAGCTTTAATCTATTATATTGAAGGGTCCACTGTTCGGTTGGTAAAGCACAAAGCTCTTAACCTTGTGGACGTGGGTTCAAGCCCCATGATGGGGGTTACATCATAAGATGTTCTTTTCAAAGAAGTATATATAAAGTCCCAGCTCAATATTATCTTACTAAGCCGGGGGGGCTACACGTTGTTGTTTAAGTCTACATGATCATATCTACAAAGTCCCCACTCATTTATTACATAATGACCCGACCCTTGGGGGCTACACTGGTGAAGTTTTTATGAGCATAAGGCAATTTCAAGTCCCAGGTTGCTGCAAGCATGAAAACCTGGCACTTGGGGGCTACATATGTGGAATATTCAGTTCTGACTAGTGATTGAGATGAACAACATAGATTTCTTCAAAGTGGCAATATTTATATTGAAGCAAGTCTTAAAGTCATCACTATGTTCTGCTCAAGACTTGGGGGCTACATGTAATATGGATATAAGGGAGAAAAATCTTCAAATTCTCAGTTTTGAGTAGACCAGATTGACCGGGTGTCTGCAACAATTATAACTCAGCATTATCTATTTATAACCCGGCAAGTTTTTTATCTTTAAGCCGGTTGAAGGTCACATGAGTATTTCAAAGACCAATATTTTTAAGCATTGGGAGCTGAGTCAAATGAATTATTCTTCACAGTCTTTCTCGGTGAGAAACCAATGTCAGCAAATTGATTATGAAGTTGGCTTATTGACCCGGATTCTCTGGAAGAAGGAAATGACAAGGACCTAAGGATGTTCATATGCCGTCTTAAAAGAATATTTAACCCGGAGCATAACCTGTTAAAATGGTTATTGTGTTTTGTTTATAGGATCAGTTTAACATGGATAAATACAAATTAAACTGGGGCTAATGTCGGGGATATACCCCGCGGTATGACCCGGCCTGAGATATGACCCGGCTGGGACTTGGTGTTTCATTGGTGACCCGGCAGACTATAAGCCGGCGGGAACAGTTAAGCAGGTGAAGCCGGCAGACACAGTCATGTAAGCCGGCAGACACATTCATGTAAGCCAGACAGTTAAGCCAGTCAGTTAAGCGAGACAGTTAAGCCAGATTGTAAGCCGGCCGATTATTTACTATAAGCCGACGGAATGTTTAAGCTAGACAGTTAAGCAGACAGTGAAGCCAGATTGTAAGTCGGCAGTTAAAGAAGCCCAAGACGTTAAGAAGCCCATGGTAAGAAGCCCATGGAGAGAAGCCCGCGAAGAGAAGTCAGAATAGTTAAGTCTTAAGTCCGAGTTGGACTCTACATGTAACCCGCCCCTTCGACTTATATAAGGAGGGGCAGGGCACCCCAAGAGGGGGAGATTGAATAATCGTTAAGTCTAGACACAACTAGGAGAGCCAGAGTTACGACGACTCCCTCATGATGATAATGAGACCTAGCCACAAACATCATGTAGGGTTGTTACCGGATGATGTTTCTCGAGGCCCGAAGCTGTCTAAACCCTTGTCTTGCGTGTTGCGTCTCTCCATCTCAATCAACCCCTCTCAAGCTACCACATAGATGCGTTGGCCTCACGACTAAGTCCTCACACTAGGACATCTGTCGTGACAATTCGACGATAGAAGGGGAAGTTCAACAAAGCTCAGTAGCACATCAAGTGTTTCCTGAAGCCACCCCTACTATGAATGTCTCCGAGTCTGAAGCTAAAGCTGCTAAAGACATTCCGGCTGCATCAGCCGATGAAGATCAAGAAGAAAGAGTTGCCGCACCCCCTGCTACAGAACTAGACATTCTCGAGGAGAATGTGATTGTGCCCGACCCTCCTATCATTGAGCAAACGGAGGTTGAAAACACTGAGGCTGCCACAAACAACAATGCTGAAGCCAATGACACTATCATGGTTGGAGATAATGTGGTGCCTGAAGCTCATGTGCAACCTGAAGCCAATGTAAATGCTGAAGCCACTGTTCCACCTCCTAGGCCTCACACCATTGAACATGCCTTTGATCGTGGACAGCTGGTCACCTTGAAATGGCCTATCCTAGTTCCTCCCACTGTTCTAGGACCACAGTATGACTACCATGTGGAGCAGAGGCCTCCAGTTCAGAAGCCAAAGACAAGGCTGCCAAGGCTTCCAGGTGCTGCAACTTCGCCGGGATCTTTCAGCGTGAACAGCTTCAGAGCTCACAACACCTTCTTCGACAGCGCGAAGAATCCATATTCAAAGCCAAAGATCTCTTCCGATCGATTTTGGATCTATCAGCAATGCAATTATTACTCCTGCATTCTATACAATCAAGAGCGAATCTTTCCACACATGCGTCTTTATTGTGAAGCTATTGCTGGGCTGCCCTGTCTGGAAGAAGCTCTTGACTGCTTCAGGGAGGTTGGTCTTCTACTGTTCGTTACAGACAAGGAGCACTGGAATGAAGAACTACTGCTACAATTCTATGCCACACTTCATATTCGCGGCTACAACAGGGATCCGAAGACATGGATTCTTGAGTGGATGACAAGAGATGTGCATCATGAAGCCAAAGCTCAAGACATCATCGAGCTTACTTCCCTGCCCACCCCAGGCGAGTTCTATGAGCCTGGTTGTCAGCGTCATCGGGATGAACTGCGGAGTATCTTCCAAAGGCTTGAACCCAATATGAGCGAGATGCTCAACTTGATGAAGCCACTGCCCAAGAGGCTGAATACCCCAAAGAGTTCTTCGTCAAAGACCTCGAGTACTTTCCCCGCACAGTTTATCATATTCTGAGGCGCGCTCTATGGCCAATCAAGGGATGTACTTATGATGCCTAACTTGAAGGAGCCATGAAGACTTTGGTGTTTTATATCATCAATGACATCAGATTTGAAAGTGCTAGTTATCGACTAGAGGGGGGTGAATAGGTGATTTTTATGGAAGTCTTCAAAACATGGGAGTTTCAAAGACAAACGATAGAAATGAACCTATAACCATGCAGCGGAAGGTAGACTACACTAGACAAGCCATAGTCAAGTATTCAATGAAGTGAGAGCATGAAGACTAATAGCAGCTAGGCAGTACGGATCAGGATGGAAGATAGTATGAAGCCAATCAGAACAAACAGTCACACAGTGAAGACAAATGGACAATGCGAATAGGCAATGACTTCACAAGGACCAACTGTAAATAAAGAGATGGGAAGGATAGAACCAGTTGCTTGTTGAAGACAATGATTTGTTGGACCAGTTTCAGTTGCTGTGACAACTGTACGTCTGGTTAGGGAGGCTGAGATTTAACTCAGAAGACCGTGTCTTCACCTTATTCCCCTTGAGCTAAGGACACCTAGTCCTCGCCCAATCACTCTGGTAAGTCTTCAAGGTAGACTTCCAAACCTTCACAGACTTCGTTCACCGGCGATCCACAATGACTCTTGGATGCTCAGAACGCGACGCCTAATCGGCTGGAGGATTCACAGTCCTCAAGTGTAACAGTCTTCAGATCACACAGACAGGAAGACATCAGTGATGCCTAAAACTCTTTGGCTCTGGGTGTTTAGGGCTTTGTCCTCGCAAGGATTTCTCTCTCAAAGGCTTCGAGGTGGGTTGCTCTCAAACGACAAAAGCCGTGCACTAACTCTGAGCAGCCACCAATTTATGGCGTAGGGGGTGGGCTATTTATAGCCACTAGGCAACCTGACCTGATTTGTCCAAAATGACCCTGGGTCACTAAGGAACTAACACGTGTTCCAATGGTGAGATTTCAAACACATGCGGCAACTTTACTTGGGCTACAAGTAAAGCTGACTTATCCAGCTCCGGATAAGTTTTGCTCGCATTCTCTTCGCTCGATTTTGGTTAAGCATCACTTCAGTCACTCTGACTTTGTTCACCAGGACCCCACTTAACAGTATGGTGGTTCCTATGACTCAACAAAGAAGAAAAGGAAACAACGAAACAACTAAGTCTTCGCGCTCCATAGTCTTCACACGATGTCTTCTCTTGTCATAGTCTTCAATGTGAATATCTTCACATACCACCTTTGTCTTCAATATCTTCATACATTTTTAGGGGTCATCTCCGGTAGGTAAACCGAATCAATGAGGGACTACTACCTGTGTTATCCTGCAATTATCACAAACACATTAGTCCCTCAACCAGATTTGTCATCAATACTCCAAAACCAAGTAGGGGTGGCACTAGATGCACTTACAAGATTCAATACCTAGGATTTCTTCATCAGACAACTTGCTGCATCTGGGATTGATCTGTTTGGCATCAAGTTTTATGCTCCATGGGTGATGTGCCTGATCAAGCTCCATTCTACTATTGACTATCAACCCTCAGCGCGCAACCATCTTGTCTTTCCGCCTGAGGTTGATCTGTCCATTGAAGCCAGCTACCCCGAGCCTGCCAATATATCTTCATAATGTTGATCATCAAAGCTTCACTCAACCAATAGAATGAATTCTTGTCCCCAATGCTGCAACTCCAACTTATCCTCTTGCTGGCAATATGCGTATGCCCCATCGTGCAAACACCGAAGCCACTGACAGTACAATTGCTCGAAGGCCTCGGAAGCGTTCTCATGCACTCAATGACCAAGAGCTTCTTGTGGCCCTGCACTAGAAATAGGATAAGAATCACGACTAGCTGAAGCGTCAGATGCAGAGCATCTTGGTGGATGTCAATCACATTCGAAACTTGGCCACCAAGAACTCATTCATTGCCCATGAAGCCTGTCGGCGGTCTTGGAAGAGTCTCACACTGTTATGCTCTGAAGACGATCTTCGCAAAGATGGCTTCAAGTTTGATTCCAGGCCTCCACGGAATGCAAGTTGGCGCCACACTCCCTCAATTGAAGATTATGAGCGTTCATCTTCGGCTGCAACTGTTGTTGCGAGATTCGTCGATGAAGAAGACGACGCCACTTCACCGACCATGGCTACACTGCATCTCGACACTGCATCAGGCCCGTCTGCACCACCGAACTCCAACGTTGACCCTGCTCGTTATCTACTCCTGATGGGAACGAGTAGATGCTCTATGTCTTCAAACCTTTTTGGTCATTACTAACAAAAGAGGGAGAAGCATATGAGTTGATAGTCTTCAAGTGGGTTCTTATGGGTGGTTGCTTTATTTTTGCTGAGTCTTCACAACTCTCATTTTTTTGAAACATTTGGTTCTTTGAGTTGTAACACTTAAACTCGATGGTCGTCTGCTACTTCATTCTGCTACCTTGTGATGCGACGATAAACTCCGCATGAAGCCATTCCGCAGACGTCCATTTTTCATTATGCATGTCATTTTCTTTGTTATCTCTTTATATGCATGATGAATTGCCTTCATAAGCTGAAGGGGATCTCCACAAAGTAAAACCTTCCATGTGTAATTCCATTCAAAAGCAAACTACTTATATGCACATCTTCAGGAGGAGCCTTTGCTACTTATGAAGACAATACCTTAATCCTTGAACTCTCACATACTTTTATCCCCGTTGAAAACTTCAATCGGTTTGTCATCAATCACCAAAAAGGGGGAGACATTAAGTACATCTAGTGCCACCGTTAGTTGGTTTTGGAGTATTGACGACAAACTTGGTTGAGGGACTAATGTGATTGTGAGAATTGCAGGATAACACAGGTAGTATTCCCTTGTTGATTCGGTTTACCTATCAGAGATGACCCCTAAAAATGTGTGAAGACATTGAATACAATGGTGGTCTGTGAAGACATTCATAGTGAAGAATATGACATGAGAAGACATTCAGATGAAGACTATGGAGTGCGAAGACATAGTTGTTTCGTAGTTTCCTTTCTTCTTTGTTGACTCATAGGAACCACCGTACTGTTAAGTGGGGTCCAAGTGAACAAAGTCAGAGTGACTGATGTGATGCTCAACCAAATCTATGTCTTCGAGCGAAGACAATGAGAGCAAATCTTATCCAGAGCTGGATGAGTCAGCTTTACTTGTAGCCCAAGTCAAGCTGCCGCGTGTGTTTGAAAACTAACCGTTGGACACGTGTCAGTTCCTTAGTGACCCAGGGTCATTTCGGACAAATCAGGTCGGGTTTCCTCCTAGCTATAAATAGCCCACCCCCTACACCATAAATTGGTGGCTGCTCAGAGTTAGTGCACGGCTTTTGTTGTTTGAGAGCAACCCACCTCCAAAGCATTTGAGAGAGATCCTTTTTTTGAAAGTGATTTGAGAGAGATCCTTGCGAGGACAAAGCCCAAAACACCCAGAGCCAAAGAGTATTAGGCATCACTGAAGTCTTTCTGTCCGCGTGATCTGAAGACTTGTTACACTTGACGACTGTGAATCCTCCAGCCGGTTAGGCGTCATGTTCTGAGCAACCAAGAGTCATTGTGGATTGCTGGTGAACGAAGTCTGTGAAGGTTTGGAAGTCTACCTTGAAGACTTACCAGAGTGATTGGGCGAGGACTGTGTGTCCTTTGCTCAAGGGGAATAAGGTGAAGACGCGGTCTTCTGATTTAAATCTTAGCCTCCCTAACCAGACGTACAGTTTCACAGCAACTGGAACTGGTCTACCAAATCCTTGTCTTCACCAACCTACTGGTTCTATCCTTCACTTCCCTTTACTTTACAGTTTGTCTTCGTGAAGTCATTGCCTGCCTGTATGATCTGATTGACTTCACTGAGTGAAGACTGTTTACTGGTTGGCTTCATACTGTCTTCCATTCCGATCCATACTACCTAGCTGTTGATAGTCTTCGTGCTTTCACTTCATTGCTTACTTGAATATGGCATGCCTAATGTAGTCTACCTTCCGTTGCATATCATTAGGATCATTTCTACCGTTTGTCTTCAAAGCCCCCGTGTTTTGAAGACTTTCATAAACATCACCTATTCACCCCCCCTCTAGTCGATAACTAGCACTTTCAAGTCTTCTTCATAAAAAAACCAGTACAAGAAGTATCGAGCATGGATTGGTCATCACGAGAATGCCGAGCATAAAAATTCGGAATAATAATTTCTCTAGAGAGCTCATGAATGGGGCATGAAAATAACATTGTCTTAAGCCTCCCCTAAGATAGAGTGATACTTTCTCCTTCACGAGGCAAAAAATTATATATGTAATTTCGATCACGATGAACTAGATGCATAGGATAAATTTTTTGGTGAAATTCCAATTTCAATTGATTCCAATTCCAAGATCCAATATCATCGCATAGCCTATACCATGCCAATGCTTTTACCTTCAAAGATAAAGGGAAAACCTTCTTTTTAACTTCACCTCGGGGTAAACATGCAAGCTTAAACAATCCACAAATTGGTTCCACCTATATTAAGTGCATATCAGGATGTTCGGTTCCATCTCCTGCATAAGGATTAGCTAGCAGTTGTTCTATCATACCCGAAGGAATTTTATATTCAATATTTTTAGTAGGTGTAGTAGGTTGAGGGGTAGCTAATTGTGGTTTTAGACGAGGTGAAGATACCCCGAACAAACCACTCAAAGGTTTGTTTCCCATAGTAACAAGTGATAGTAAATTTTAGCACACTATATAAATGTTTCATTACCAATTTGCACTTACCAAAGGCGCTTCACTCCCCAGCAATGACACTTGAAAATAGCCTTGCACTACAAAAAAAGACACATCCGTGACATTTTGGGCTGAATGAATTTTTTTCTGTCAGACTTATGACACTTCTATGACGATAATTGTGACAAAACCCGGTATCATCATAGATGTGGTAGGATCCTACTTCTATGACAAAAAATCAGGACAGAAAATGGGCTTTTCATCCTGGCGGGCCAGAGACGCATCTGCATGACATTCTTTGGGCCGTCCATGATGGAAAAAACCGTGGTAGAAGCGAGGGCGAGGAAAATATCGGGGTGTTCCCGGTTAGGGTGGGTGGTCGGGGCCGAGCGATGCACGGAGGTTTGCGCGTTTCTCTCGTACACACACGCGCGTGGGTGCAAGGAGTTGGGCTCTAACTGAACCCGAGCGAGGCGTTCGCCTACTGAACCCGAGCGATTGCACTGCAGGCTACGCGTTACTGAACCCGAGCGATCGATCGATGGCTGTTAACTGAACCCGATCGAGCGATTCCTTCGCTACTGCTTCTAACTGAAGTCGATCGATGCTGCCTTGGATGAACAGTGAGCGTTGCTGGAGGGTTTGGATGAACAGTTCCTGGTGGGGGTGGATGAACAGGACCCCGTGGTGTTGCCTCTGGATGAATAGGACCCCGGTCGATCGAGTCGGTTGGGGCTGGATGAACAGGACCCCGTGGAGGGCTGGATGAATAGGACAACCCCGTGGAGGGCTGGATGGATAGTAGACAGTGGAGGGCTGGATGAACAATAGCCCGTGGAGGGGTGGTTGAACAGGAGCCCGTGGAGAGGGTTGGTTGAACAGTAGCCGGTGGAGTAGCGCGCGATGGAGGCTGGATGAATAGGAGCCCATGGATGAACAGTCGCAGGTCGAGGCTGGAGGAGGTCGACGGTGGATGAACAGTAGTCCTTGGAGGCTGGAGGGGATCGACAGTGGAGATGAACAGTATCCCGTGGAGTCCCGTTTTGTGGTATGCCACACCCCTCTCGATGAACAGGACCCCCGTTTCGACCGTAGCGCTCCAACACAAGTCTGTTTCCTCCGTTTTGCGGTACGCCACACCCCTGTTGATGAACATGACCCCCGTTTCGACCGTAGGAGGTCTGTTTCCTCCGTTTTGCGGTACGCCAGACCCCTCCCGATGAACAGGATCCTATTTCGAACGTGGCTGGTCGAACACAAGGCCGTTTCCTCCGTTGTGCGGTATGCCAGGCCTCGTTTCCATCGGCTGTTCCATCCAAGCCGGTTGGCTCCCACGCATTCTGTTGCCTCTCGATGAACACGACGCATTCTGTTGCCTCCCCATGAACACGACGACGACGCAGTTTCTCCATTCCGACCCAGCCATGTACACGAGCCCTGGCCATACGTATGCGCGAGTAGGCGTTCGAGACCCCGCCCGTATGTATGTACGTGGCCGTATTTTCTTTCTTGCACACTGGCCGCTGTATGTACGTGTACATGCTACATGTGCGCCTCTACTACGACACGTGCGCGCTCTACATCGACCTGTATGTACGTACACGTTCGTGACCAGAATGACAACGCTACGTACGCTTCGACCAGGTGGGTCCCGACCGTCAGGCACTTCCTTGCGTGCGAAGATATAGCTGGTGGGTCCCAGCAGTTAGGGGGGTGAATCGTTTTTTTGGCCCGGACCCACTTCCTTGCGTGCGAAGATGTAGCTGATGGGTCCCGGCAGTCTAGGGGAACGTTTTTTTCGTGAAATACGGTGGCCTGTCTAGTGCAGGAATAATTATTTTCCGCGTAATAAGGAGGCACTCAGCTGCGGCCGTGGACCCAGCTGTCAGCCTCTCCACGTACAGTACTCTTCCAATGGAAGCTGGTCGTTGACCACATTGACCACGCCGCACCAAGAGCACCAAGGCGGTGGACGACGGCGAGGCCTAGGAAGGGGACGATGCGGAGCTAGGGAAGACGCGACAGTGGATGCCCACGTGGAGAGGACTACGAGGGTTCACTGGTTCGGCTGCGGTGTGAGGCTGCCGTTGCCGCACAATAGCAGGGGGTGTGGGTGAGTAGAGGATGGCCTGGCCAGCGGTGGGAGTAGTAGGGGGCGGTGAGGCCTCCACGGCATCACAGCCGGCCATAGGGAGGCAGGAGCACGCGGCACGACCGACGCTAGTTTGGGCGGCTGGAGCAAGAAGACCAGAGGTTGAAGGAGCACTACAGCCGTTGGATGGACATTGTACGGTCACTGGAGCTAGAATCATTCATATATTGACTAAGTTCACAAAGCCCTCCATCCCCGTTGAGGGAGTCCTGGACTAAGGGGTCCTCGGGCGTCCGGCCTGTTATCCATGGGCCGGACTGATGGGCTGTGAAGACATGAAGGCCGAAGACTGTACCTGTGTCCGGATTGGACTCTCCTTGGCGTGGAAGGCAAGCTTGGCAACCGACTATGAAGATTCCTTCTTGTGTAACCGACTCTATGTAAACCCTAGATCCCCCCGGTGTCTATATAAACCAGAGGGGTTAGTTCGAAAAGGAGATACTCATTACCATAGTCATACAGGTTAGACTTCTAGGGTTTAGCCATTACGATCTCGTGGTAGATCAACTCTTGTAACACTCGTATTCATCAATATCAATCAAGCAGGATGTAGGGTATTACCTCCATAGAGAGGGCCCGAACCTGGGTAAACATCGTGTCCCCTGTCTCCTGTTACCATCGATCCTAGACGCACAGTTCGGGACCCCCTACCCGAGATCCACCGGTTTTGACACCGACATTGGTGCTTTCATTGAGAGTTCCACTGTGCCGTCAACGAAAGGTTCGATGGCCCCTTCAATCGTCTATAGTGATGCTGTCCAAGGAGAAACCTTCCTCCCCGGACAGATTTTCGTGTTCGCGGCTTCGTACTGCGGGCCAACTCGCTTGGCCATCTGGAGCAGATCGATAGCTACGCCCCTGTCCACCAGGTCAGATTTGGAAGCTTGAACTACGTCGCGGATATCCGTGGAGACTTGATCTTCAATGGATTTGAGACCGCAGCGATCGCTCCCTCTCGCCCCGATGAACATGACTTAAATCTGTCATCGGGTCACATCTAGGAGATGGTCCCTGTTGCTGCAACAGCCTTCGAACCGGAGTAGATCGTGCCATCCGAGGCCACATTGTCCGGGGCGTTGGAGCCGCACACGGACTCGGCACCCCGCAATATTTGCGTCAATGGAACTCCAGACTCGTCTCCGGCTATAAGTCCTGGACCGGGTATGCCTGTGGGCACCAAGCTAGATCGATTATCTATTTTCGAATTCAGCACCGCAGACATCTTCCAACACTCACCTTTGGGTGATGTGCTAAACTCTTTAAAGAACTTGTCCTTAGAGAAGGACTCACGGCCGAACTATGTCCGGTTCGAGCTGGAGGCTGATAATGGAGAATTTCGTTTCCCACCCGCCATCCACATCATAGCCACTGTCGAGGACTTAACCGACATGCCCGCTTCTAGCTCCGAAGACATTGACGGCATAGACGACGATGCCGATAAGGAGCAAGGCCAAGACCCGCCAGTCATCAAGTGTGGGACGGCCACCTCTTCATATGACGTGTACATGATCGATACACTTAAAAAGCCTTGCGGCAAGGGCAAGGGAGATCCAGCTAAAACTCCTGAGACACAGTCTAAGTTCCGGCGCCCCAAGTCACGCTGCAGCAATGATGGCGCGGGAGAAAATAGTGTTGGAAATATGCCCTAGAGGCAATAATAAATTTATTATATTTCATTGTTCATGATAATCGTTTATTATCCATGCTAGAATTGTATTGATAGGAAACTCAGATACATGTGTGGATACATAGACAAGACCATGTCCCTAGTAAGCCTCTAGTTGACTAGCTGGTTGATCAATAGATGGTTACGGTTCCCTGACCATGGACATTGGATGTCGTTGATAACGGGATCACATCATTAGGAGAATGATGTGATGGACAAGACCCAATCCTAAGCCTAGCACAAGATCGTGTAGTTCGTTTGCTAAAGCTTTTCTAATGTCGAGTATCATTTCCTTAGACCATGAGATTGTGCTGAAGGAAATATGCCCTAGAGGCAATAATAAAGTTATTATTTATTTCCTTAAATCATGATAAGTGTTTATTATTCATGCTAGAATTGTATTAACCAGAAACATAATACATGTGTGAATACATAGACAAACAGAGTGTCACTAGTATGCCTCTACTAGACTAGCTCGTTAATCAAAGATGGTTATGTTTCCTAACCATGAACAAAGAGTTGTTATTTGATTAACGAGGTCACATCATTAGTTGAATGATCTGATTGACATGACCCATTATATTAGCTTAGCACCCGATCATTTAGTATGTTGCTATTGCTTTATCCATGAATTATACATGTTCCTATGACTATGAGATTATGCAACTCCCGTTTGCCGGAGGAACACTTTGGGTACTACCAAACGTCACAACGTAACTGGGTGATTATAAAGGAGTACTACAGGTGGCTCCAAAGGTAGATGTTGGGTTGGCGTATTTCGAGATTAGGATTTGTCACTCCGATTGTCGGAGAGGTATCTCTGGGCCCTCTCGGTAATGCACATCACTTAAAGCCTTGCAAGCATTGCAACTAATGAGTTAGTTGCAGGATGATGTATTACGGAACGAGTAAAGAGACTTGCTGGTAACGAGATTGAACTAGGTATTGGATACCGACGATCGAATCTCGGGCAAGTAACATACCGATGACAAAGGGAACAACGTATGTTGTTATGCGGTCTGACCGATAAAGATCTTCGTAGAATATGTGGGAGCCAATATGGGCATCCAGGTCCCGCTATTGGTTATTGACCGGAGATGTGTCTCGGTCATGTCTACATTGTTCTCGAACCGTAGGGTCCGCACGCTTAACGTTACGATGACAGTTATTATGAGTTTATGCATTTTGATGTACCGAAGGTTGTTCGGAGTCCCAGATGTGATCACGGACATGACGAGGAGTCTCAAAATGGTCGAGACGTAAAGATTGATATATTGGAAGCCTATGTTTGGACATCGGAAGTGTTCCGGGTGAAATCGGGATTTTACCGGATTACCGGGAGGGTTACCGGAACCCCCCGGGAGCCAAATGGGCTAACATGGGCCTTAGTGGAAAGGTGAGAAGGCAGCCCACATAGGGCTGCGCCTCCCCCCCTCTCCCTAGTCCTATTAGGACTAGGAGAGGAGCCGGCCACCTCTCTCTCCCTCTCCCCTTTAAGGAATCCTATTAGGAATAGGATTGAGGGGGGGAGTCCTACTCCCGGTAGGAGTAGGACTCCTCCTGCGCCTCCCTCCTTGGCCGGCCAGCCTCCCCCCCTTCATCCTTTATATACGGGGGCAGGGGACACCCCAAGACACACAAGTTGATCCTTGAGATCGTTCCTTAGCCGTGTGCGGTGCCCCCTGCCACCAAATTCCACCTCGATCATACCGTTACAGTGCTTAGGCGAAGCCCTGCGTCGGTAGTACATCAAGATCGTCACCACGCCGTCGTTCTGACGGAACTCTTCCTCGACGCTTTGCTGGATCGGAGCCCGAGGATCGTCATCGAGCTGAACGTGTGCTAAGAACTCGGAGGTGCCGGAATAACGGTGCTTGGATCGGTCGGACCGGGAAGAAGACGTACGACTACTTCCTCTACGTTGTGTCAACGCTTCCGTTGCGATCTACAAGGGTACGTAGATCATACTCTCCCCTCGTTGCTATGCATCACCATGATCTTGCGTGTGCGTAGGAAATTTTTTGAAATTACTACGTTCCCCAACAGTGGTATCAGAGCCTGGTTTTATGGTTTGATGTTATTTGCACGAGTAGAACACAAGTGAGTTGTGGGCGATACAAGTCATACTGCCTACCAGCATGTCATACTTTGGTTCGGCGGTATTGTTGGACGAGACGATCCGGACCAACCTTACGCATACTCTTATGCGAGACCGGTTCCCTCGACGTGCTTTGCACATAGATGGCTTGCGGAAGACTGTCTCTCCAACTTTAGTTGAACCGAGTGTGACTACGCCCGGTCCTTGAGAAGGTTAAAACAGATTCTATTTGACAAACTATCGTTGTGGTTTTGATGCGTAGGTGAGATGAGTTCTTACTTAAGCCCGTAGCAGCCACGTAAAACTTGCAACAACAAAGTAGAGGACGTCTAACTTGTTTTTGCAGGGCATGTTGTGATGTGATATGGTCAAGGCATGATGCTAAATTTTATTGTATGAGATGATCATGTTTTGTAACCGAGTTATCGGCAATTGGCAGGAGCCATATGGTTGTCGCTTTATTGTATGCAATGCAATCGCGATGTAATGCTTTACTTTATTACTAAGCGGTAGTGATAGTCGTGGAAGCATAAGATTGGCGAGACGACAACGATGCTACGATGGAGATCAAGGTGTCGTGCCGGTGACGATGGTGATCATGACGGTGCTTCGGAGATGGAGATCACAAGCACAAGATGATGATGGCCATATCATATCACTTATATTGATTGCATGTGATATTTATCCTTTTATGCATCTTATCTTGCTTTGATTGACGGTAGCATTATAAGATGATCTCTCACTAAATTATCAAGAAGTGTTCTCCCTGAGTATGCACCATTGCAAAAGTTCTTCGTGCTGAGACACCACGTGATGATCGGGTGTGATAGGCTCTACGTTCAAATACAACGGGTGCAAAACAGTTGCACACGTGGAATACTCAGGTTATACTTGACGAGCCAAGCATATGCAGATATGGCCTCGGAACACAGAGACCGAAAGGTCGAGCGTGAATCATATAGTAGATATGATCAACATAACGATGTTCACCATTGAAAACTACTCCATATCACGTGATGATCGGGTATGGTTTAGTTGATTTGGATCACGTGATCACTTAGAGGATTAGAGGGATGTCTATCTAAGTGGGAGTTCTTAATTAATTTGATTAACTGAACATAAAACTTATCATGAACTTAGTACCTGATAGTATCTTGCTTGTTTATGTTGATTGTAGATAGATGGCTCGTGCTGTTGTTCCGTTGAATTTTAATGCGTTCCTTGAGAAAGCAAAGTTGAAAGATGATGGTAGCAATTACACGGACTGGGTCCGTAACTTGAGGATTATCCTCATTGCTGCACAGAAGAATTACGTCCTGGAAGCACCGCTGGGTGCCAGGCCTGCTGCTAGAGCAACACCAGAAGTTATGAACGTCTGGCAAAGCAAAGCTGATGACTACTCGATAGTTCAGTGTGCCATGCTTTACGGCTTAGAATCGGGACTTCAACGACGTTTTGAACGTCATGGAGCATATGAGATGTTCCAGGAGTTGAAGTTAATATTTCAAGCAAATGCCCGAATTGAGAGATATGAAGTCTCCAATAAGTTCTATAGCTGCAAGATGGAGGAGAATAGTTCTGTCAGTGAGCATATACTCAAAATGTCTGGGTATAATAACCACTTGATTCAATTGGGAGTTACTCTTCCAGATGATTGCGTCATTGACAGAATTCTCCAATCACTGCCACCAAGCTACAAGAGCTTCGTGATGAACTATAATATGCAAGGGATGAACAAGACTATTCCCGAGCTCTTCGCGATGCTTAAAGCTGCGGAGGTAGAAATCAAGAAGGAGCATCAAGTGTTGATGGTTAACAAAACCACTAGTTTCAAGAAAAAGGGCAAAGGGAAAAAGAAGAAGGGGAACTTCAAGAAGAATAGCAAGCAAGTTGCTGCTCAAGAGAAGAAACCCAAGTCTGGACCTAAGCCTGAAACTGAGTGCTTCTACTGCAAGCAGACTGGTCACTGGAAGCGCAACTGCCCCAAGTATTTGGCGGATAAGAAGGATGGCAAGGTGAACAAAGGTATATGTGATATACATGTTATTGATGTGTACCTTACTAATGCTCGCAGTAGCACCTGGGTATTTGATACTGGTTCTGTTGCTAATATTTGCAACTCGAAACAGGGACTACAGAATAAGCGGACACTAGCAAAGGACGAGGTGACGATGCGCGTGGGAAACGGTTCCAAAGTCGATGTGATCGCGGTCGGCACGCTACCTCTACATCTACCTTCGGGATTAATATTAGACCTAAATAATTGTTATTTGGTGCCAGCGTTGAGCATGAACATTATATCTGGATCTTGTTTAATGCGAGACGGTTATTCATTTAAATCAGAGAATAATGGTTGTTCTATTTATATGAGTAATATCTTTTATGGTCATGCACCCTTGAAGAGTGGTCTATTTTTGATGAATCTCGATAGTAGTAGTACACATATTCATAATGTTGAAACCAAAAGATGAAGAGTTGATAATGAAAGTGCAACTTATTTGTGGCACTGCCGTTTAGGTCATATCGGTGTAAAGCGCATGAAGAAACTCCATGCTGATGGACTTTTGGAACCACTTGATTATGAATCACTTGGTACTTGCGAACCATGTCTCATGGGCAAGATGACTAAAACACCGTTCTCCGGTACTATGGAGAGAGCAACAGATTTGTTGGAAATCATACATACCGATGTATGTGGACCGATGAATATTGGGGCTCGTGGCGGATATCGTTATTTTCTCACCTTCACAGATGACTTAAGCAGATATGGGTATATCTACTTAATGAAACACAAGTCTGAAACATTTGAAAAGTTCAAAGAATTTCAGAGTGAAGTTGAAAATCATCGTAACAAGAAAATAAAGTTTCTACGATCTGATCGTGGAGGAGAATATTTGAGTTACGAGTTTGGTGTACATTTGAAAAATTGTGGAATAGTTTCGCAACTCACGCCACCCGGAACACCACAGCGTAATGGTGTGTCCGAACGTCGTAATCGTACTTTACTAGATATGGTGCGATCTATGATGTCTCTTACTGATTTACCGCTATCGTTTTGGGGATACGCTCTAGAGACGGCCGCATTCACGTTAAATAGGGCACCATCAAAATCCGTTGAGACGACGCCTTATGAACTATGGTTTGGCAAGAAACCAAAGTTGTCGTTTCTTAAAGTTTGGGGCTGCGATGCTTATGTGAAAAAGCTTCAACCTGATAAGCTCGAACCCAAATCGGAGAAATGTGTCTTCATAGGATATCCAAAGGAAACTGTTGGATACACCTTCTATCACAGATCCGAAGGCAAGACTTTTGTTGCTAAGTTCGGAAACTTTCTAGAGAAGGAGTTTCTCTCGAAAGAAGTGAGTGGGAGGAAAGTAGAACTTGACGAGGTAACTGTACCTACTCCTTTATTGAGAAGTAGTACATCATAGAAAACTGTTTCTGCGACACCTACACCAATAAGTGAGGAAGCTAATGATGATGATCATGAAACTTTAGATCAAGATACTACAGAAACTCGTAGATCAACCAGAGTGAGATCCGCACCAGAGTGGTACAGTAATCCTGTTCTGGAGGTCATGATATTAGATCATGATGAACCTACGAACTATGAAGAAGCGATGGTGAGCCCAGATTCCGCAAAGTGGCTTGAAGCCATGAAATCTGAGATGGGATCCATGTATGAGAACAAAGTATGGACTTTGGTTGACTTGCCCGATGATCGGCAAGCAATTGAGAATAAATGGATCTTTAAGAAGAAGACTGACGCTGATGGTAATGTTACTGTCTACAAAGCTCGACTTGTCGCAAAAGGTTTTCGACAAGTTCAAGGGATTGACTACGATGAGACTTTCTCACCCATAGCGATGCTTAAGTCTGTCCGAATCATGTTAGCAATTGCCGCATTTTATGATTATGAAATTTGGCAGATGGATGTCAAAACTGCATTCCTGAATGGATTTCTAGAAGAAGAGTTGTATATGATGCAACCGGAAGGTTTTGTCGATCCAAAGGGAGCTAATAAAGTGTGCAAGCTCCAGCGATCCATTTATGGACTGGTGCAAGCCTCTCGGAGTTGGAATAAACGCTTTGATAGTGTGATCAAAGCATTTGGTTTTATACAGACTTTCGGAGAAGCCTGTATTTACAAGAAAGTGAGTGGGAGCTCTATAGCATTTCTGATATTATATGTGGATGACATATTACTGATTGGAAATGATATAGAATTTCTGGATAGCATAAAGGGATACTTGAATAAAAGTTTTTCAATGAAAGACCTCGGTAAAGCTGCTTACATATTAGGCATAAAGATCTATAGAGATAGATCAAGACGCTTAATTGGACTTTCACAAAGCACATACCTTGACAAGATTTTGAAGAAGTTCAAAATGGATCAAGCAAAGAAAGGGTTCTTGCCTGTGTTACAAGGTGTGAGATTGAGTAAGACTCAAAGCCCGACCACTGCAGAAGATAGAGAGAAAATAAAAGATGTTCCCTATGCTTCAGCCATAGGCTCTATCATGTATGCAATGCTGTGTACCAGACCTGATGTGTGCCTTGCTATAAGTTTAGCAGGGAGGTACCAAAGTAATCCAGGAGTGGATCACTGGACAGCGGTCAAGAACATCCTGAAATACCTGAAAAGGACTAAGGATATGTTTCTCGTATATGGAGGTGACAAAGAGCTCACCGTAAGAGGTTACGTTGATGCAAGCTTTGACACTGATCCAGACGATTCTAAATCGCAAACCGGATACGTGTTTACATTAAACGGTGGAGCTGTCAGGTGGTGCAGTTCTAAACAAAGCGTCGTAGCAGGATCTACATGTGAAGCAGAATACATAGCTGCTTCGGAAGCAGCGAACGAAGGAGTCTGGATGAAGGAGTTCATATCCGATCTAGGTGTCATACCTAGTGCATCGGGTCCAATGAAAATCTTTTGTGACAATACTGGTGCTATTGCCTTGGCGAAGGAATCCAGATTTCACAAAAGGACCAAACACATCAAGAGACGCTTCAACTCCATCCGGGATTTAGTCCAGGTGGGAGACATAGAGATTTGCAAGATACATACGGATCTGAATGTTGCAGACCCGTTGACTAAGCCTCTTCCACGAGCAAAACATGATCAGCACCAAGACTCCATGGGTGTTAGAATCATTACGGTGTAATCTAGATTATTGACTCTAGTGCAAGTGGGAGACTGAAGGAAATATGCCCTAGAGGCAATAATAAAGTTATTATTTATTTCCTTAAATCATGATAAGTGTTTACTATTCATGATAGAATTGTATTAACCGGAAACATAATACATGTGTGAATACATAGACAAACAGAGTGTCACTAGTATGCCTCTACTAGACTAGCTCGTTAATCAAAGATGGTTATGTTTCCTAACCATGAACAAAGAGTTGTTATTTGATTAACGAGGTCACATCATTAGTTGAATGATCTGATTGACATGACCCATTATATTAGCTTAGCACCCGATCGTTTAGTATGTTGCTATTGCTTTATCCATGAATTATACATGTTCCTATGACTATGAGATTATGCAACTCCCGTTTGCCGGAGGAACACTTTGGGTACAACCAAATGTCACAACGTAACTGGGTGATTATAAAGGAGTACTACAGGTGGCTCCAAAGGTAGATGTTGGGTTGGCGTATTTCGAGATTAGGATTTGTCACTCCGATTGTCGGAGAGGTATCTCTGGGCCCTCTCGGTAATGCACATCACTTAAAGCCTTGCAAGCATTGCAACTAATGAGTTAGTTGCAGGATGATGTATTACGGAACGAGTAAAGAGACTTGCTGGTAACGAGATTGAACTAGGTATTGGATACCGACGATCGAATCTCGGGCAAGTAACATACCGATGACAAAGGGAACAACGTATGTTGTTATGCGGTCTGACCGATAAAGATCTTCGTAGAATATGTGGGAGCCAATATGGGCATCCAGGTCCCGCTATTGGTTATTGACCGGAGATGTGTCTCGGTCATGTCTACATTGTTCTCGAACCGTAGGGTCCGCACGCTTAACGTTACGATGACAGTTATTATGAGTTTATGCATTTTGATGTACCGAAGGTTGTTCGGAGTCCCAGATGTGATCACGGACATGACGAGGAGTCTCAAAATGGTCGAGACGTAAAGATTGATATATTGGAAGCCTATGTTTGGACATCGGAAGTGTTCCGGGTGAAATCGGGATTTTACCGGATTACCGGGAGGGTTACCGGAACCCCCCTGGAGCCAAATGGGCTAACATGGGCCTTAGTGGAAAGGTGAGAAGGCAGCCCACATAGGGCTGCGCCTCCCCCCCTCTCCCTAGTCCTATTAGGACTAGGAGAGGGGCCGGCCACCTCTCTCTCCCTCTCCCCTTTAAGGAATCCTATTAGGAATAGGATTGAGGGGGGGAGTCCTACTCCCGGTAGGAGTAGGACTCCTCCTGCGCCTCCCTCCTTGGCCGGCCAGCCTCCCCCCCTTCATCCTTTATATACGGGGGTAGGGGACACCCCAAGACACACAAGTTGATCCTTGAGATCGTTCCTTAGCCGTGTGCGGTGCCCCCTGCCACCAAATTCCACCTCGATCATACCGTTACAGTGCTTAGGCGAAGCCCTGCGTCGGTAGTACATCAAGATCGTCACCACGCCGTCGTGCTGACGGAACTCTTCCTCGACGCTTTGCTGGATCGGAGCCCGAGGATCGTCATCGAGCTGAACGTGTGCTAAGAACTCGGAGGTGCCGGAATAACGGTGCTTGGATCGGTTGGACCGGGAAGAAGACGTACGACTACTTCCTCTACGTTGTGTCAACGCTTCCGTTGCGATCTACAAGGGTACGTAGATCATACTCTCCCCTCGTTGCTATGCATCACCATGATCTTGTGTGTGCGTAGGAAATTTTTTGAAATTACTACGTTCCCCAACATGTGCAACTCCTGGATATCGTAGGAGTGCTTTGGGTGTGCCAAATGTCAAAACGTAACTGGGTGGCTATAAAGGTACACTACAGGTATCTCTGAAAGTGTCTGTTGGGTTGGCACAAATTGAGACTGGGATTTGTCACTCCGTGTAAACGGAGAGGTATCTCTAGGCCCACTCGGTAGGACATCATCATAATGTGCACAATGTGATCAAGGAGTTGATCACGGGATGATGTGTTACGGAACGAGTAAAGAGACTTGCCGGTAACAAGATTGAACAAGGTATCGGGATACCGACGATCGCATCTCGGGCAAGTATCGTACCGCTAGACAAAGGGAATTGTATACGGGATTGATTAAGTCCTTGACATCGTGGTTCATCCGATGAGATCATCGTGGAGCATGTGGGAGCCAACATGGGTATCCAGATCCCGCTGTTGGTTATTGACTGGAGAGTTGTCTCGGCCATGTCTGCATGACTCCCGAACCCGTAGGGTCTACACACTTAAGGTTCGATGACGCTAGGGTTATAGGGAAAGTATGTATGCAGTTACCGAATGTTTTTCAGAGTCCCGGATGAGATCCCGGACGTCAGGAGGAGTTCCGGAATGGTCCGGAGGTAAAGATTGATATATAGGAAGTATGGTTTTGGCCACCGGAAGTGTTCCGGGGATCACCGGTAGTGTACCGGGACCACCGGAGGGGTCCGGGGGTCCACCGGGAGGGGCCACGGGCCCCGGAGGCTTACATGGGCCAAGTGTGAGAAGGGACCAGCCCCTAGGTGGGCTGGGGCTCCTCCCCACCAAGGCCCATGCGCCTAGAGAGAAGAGGGGGCAAACCCTAAGGGCAGATGGGCCCTAAGGCCCATGCCTGGTGTGCCTCCCTCTCCCCCCCCATTTGGCCGCCACCCCAGATGGGGATTGGGGCTGCCGCCACCCCTAGGGTGGAAACCCTAGGTGGGGGCGCAACCCTCCCTCTCCCCCTATATATAGTGGAGGCAAAGGGGCAGCCCAACACATGAAGTTCCTCCCCTGTTGGCGCAGCCCTACCCCTCTCCCTCCTCGTCTCTCGTAGTGCTTGGCGAAGCCCTGCTGGAGTCCCGCGCTCCTCCACTACCACCACACCGTCGTGCTGCTGCTGGATGGAGTCTTCCCCAACCTCTCCTTCTCCCCTTGCTGGATCAAGGCGTAGGAGACGTCACCGGGCTGTACGTGTGTTGAACGCGGAGGTGCCGTCCGTTCGGCACTAGGATCATCGGTGATTTGGATCACGACGAGTACGACTCCATCAACCCCGTTCACTTGAACGCTTCCGCTTAGCGATCTACAAGGGTATGTAGATGCTCTCTCCTTCCCCTCATTGCTAGATTACTCCATAGATTGATCTTGGTGATGCGTAGAAAATTTTAAAATTCTGCTACGATCCCCAACAAATAGTACTCCGGACGGCGCCGAAAGCAATGAAGACCCTGTGGGAATAATATCCGAACAAGAGGAACAGGAAA
Source organism: Triticum urartu (assembly GCF_056163025.1). Lineage (NCBI taxonomy): Eukaryota > Viridiplantae > Streptophyta > Magnoliopsida > Poales > Poaceae > Triticum > Triticum urartu. Next base: position 480,930,349 of record NC_141876.1, on the reverse strand, counting down.
ACGGGCAAGCCAGCCCCAATGAACAGGCCCCGCCCAGCGATGGCTCGGAGGAAGACAACTACCTTCCGCTCTCCGAAGATGAGGTAAGCCTCGGCGATGAAGACTTCATGGTACCCGAAGAGCCCCTCGAGAAGGAGCGCTTTAAGCGCAGGCTGATAGCTACGGCAAGGAACCTAAAAAAGAAGCAGCAGCAGCTTCAAGCTGAACAAAACCTACTCAACGATAGATGGACCGAAGTCCTGGTCGCCAAAGAATACGGCCATAGTGGCCTAGCCAAAAGCTACCCAAAGCACAGATTGCTATACAAGTCCGACGACGGGGCGTTGGAGCCCATACCATCATCACACAATGCGGCAGGTTGTTGACAACTCTGTCCGGATAAAGAGGCAACTCAAGCCGAACACCAGACCACCCCACCTTGCCGTAAAGGCAAGAACAACGCAGGTCACGATTACCCAGACAACCAACAGAGGGACTTGGACAATAGATCAGGACACGCAAGAACGATCTACGGATCGCGAAAGCATGCTTCGACACGCGACAACGGCTACCTATTCGGACATGTCACACCTCGCCACGACCGAGCCGAAAACCGCAGGGGAACTCCTTCGTAGTTACGTCATAGTGTGCCCCAACATAGAGGTACCGCACACCCGCTCTGCTTCACTAATGAAGTAATGTATCATGAATTCCCTGAAGGATTCAAACCCGTCAGTATTAAATCATACGACGGGACAACCGATCCCGTGGTATGGATAGAGGATTTCATCCTCCACATCCATATGGCCCGTGGGGACGATCTCCATGCCATAAAATACCTCCCAGTAAAACTAAAAGGACCAGCTCAGTACTGGTTAAACAACCTGCCTGAAAACTCCATAGGCAGTTGGGAGGACTTGGAAGAGGCCTTCCTCGATAACTTCCAAGGAGCACATGTCCGGCCACCGGATGCCGATAACCTAAGTCACATTGTCCAACAGCCCAGAGAATCAGCCAAGGAGCTCTGAACTCGGTTCTTAGTCAAAAAGAACCAAATCGTCGACTGTCCGGACGCGGAAGCCCTTGCGGCTTTTAGACACAGCATCCGAGATGAATGGCTTGCACGCCACCTCGGCCAAGGACCTAAATCCATGAAAGCCCTCACTGCTCTGATGAACCGCTTTTGCGCAGGAGAAGACAGTTGGCTCGCTCGTAGAAGCAATAGCGCCAGCAACCAGGGCACCTCCGAAATCCAAGACGACAACGGCAAGCCACGAGGAAGCAAAAACAACAGTCGCAATGACAATGAAAGATCAGGCGACCCAGCGGTCAACGCCGGATTCATCAACCCCAAGCCCGGTCAGCGGAAAAAGCCATTCAAGGTGAATTGAGACGAACCATCCAACCTTGACAGGATATTGGACCGACCCTGCCAGATTGATGGCCACCCCGATAAAACCAGCTAATCATACCAACAGAAACTGCTGGGTCTTTAAACAGGCCGGCAAGCTCCACGCCGAACACAGGGGGAAGAGGCCACCAAGCGACAGGGATGACGGAAGGGTTCACCAACGAAACACCGGGGGTCAGAAGCAGTCTCCACCCAAGGATCAACTACTCCTAGAACGGAAATAGCAACCCGGCTTCCGCCGCCCACTCCGTACACCTACAAAGTTTGTAACGCGCATACATCATTACGCACTCAAGATACCATGGGCATTGGCGGAAGCACAATATGGACAAGCCTGCAAGCACTCCAGCAACTTTTTTATATAATTATTTATTTTCTTTTTATTTCTTCCTTCGATATCCTTTAAAAACAGGTGACGAACAGGATAAACATCGGAAACCGGCTCTATCGGAGTCCGGATCCGTACACTCACCCAAGGGGTCATTTCCATCAAGGATTCCCCCCACCGAGGACTGGCGGCGCAAACGTGCGACAGGAGGTCCAAAATAACTTTTTATAGACCGCACTCTCTATTTCTCGAGCGTGTACTATGCCTGTTCCTCTGCCTCCAACCCTGAGCATGTCAAACAGCCGGGAGGATGGCTTATATATATATATCATAAGTAATCATTGGCATATCACTCGGTTCCCATTAAACAAATATCCAAACTAATCACCCGCATTGTTTCCCCAAAAAATATGGCTCCCACGGTTGTTTCACAGAAACACCTTGGCATAACCTGCCAGGGGATTGGTGTGGGAACAAATGAGTTGTCAGTAAAAGTCTGAACAGCTCTATAGCATACTTCGGCATCGCAAGTTTGGCCTTATATGCATCAGCTCCGAATCATTGTCTTGGGTCAATAGTTGGGTTGCCGGGATCCTGTGCTTGCTACCCTACGTTCTGCTCTATCGGCTAGGGTGGTGAAGGGAGAACTATTGCGATTGTTCCCTGGTCTAAACCGGATGAGCACCTCAGTAGAGAAAGCCGAAAACTGACGGTCATGATGCAGCGTGACCTGGTCAACCACTTGACGACTTCTTGGAATATTTAGCGATTCTCCGTGTCACACGAGGGATCTTTTTCAGATCAAATATGTAAGGCACCATATGCCACATACATACCAGGGGCTATGTTGTAGCCCCACCATAAAACTCCTATGGCTAAGTGAAAGTGTTAACGCCTTATA